>NC_004325.2:172500-182500 GCF_000002765.6 Plasmodium falciparum 3D7 | reverse complement strand
TATATATATATATATATATATATATATACCATTTAATTTTTTTTATCTTTTATTTTAAAATTTTTTGTATTTAATAAAGGAACCAAATAATACATATATGTATTATGTGTGTGTAAATATAAATATTTTTATATTTAATAAAATATGATGTTCCTATTTATTATCATTTTATTTCATTATTTTAACATATATATAATATATATATATGTAATTTTACATATGTATATATAATTTTTCCCTTTAATTTGTTCTTTTTATTTATTTTTAAGGCTATTATTTGTCTTCTCTTTTTTTCTTTTGTTTTTTTTTTTTTTTTTTTTTCTGATTTTATTTTAATTTTTCCTTTTTTTTTTTTTTTTTTAGATTAATATTATTTTTAAAATGCTTCTTTTTGTATGTGTATACATTTTATATATATCTATATATATATACATATCTACATGAACATTTTAAACCATTTAAAAATAATAATTAAATTAATTTTATTTTTCTTTTAAAATATATATCATCTATTTCAAAGGAAAGAAAAAATGTATAAATTAGTAAAAGTTGTAATTTTATAGATTAAATGTATCAAGAGGGAGGCACATGTTTAATATATCTAATACAATATAAAGGTGTACATATATATATATATATATATATATATATATATATATATATATGTATGTGTTTATATGTGTGTTACCTGAACAGGTCATATATTTAATATACTTTATATAACAATATCCAGCCAAAATAGTTTAAATCTATACTTGTCTCACCTGAACAAGTCATACATTTAATATACTTTTTATAATAAGCTTAGGCAAAAATTGGTGAAAATGCGCATGTGTTTTCCTTGAAGAAGTCAGGTTTTACGTAACAAAAAATACAATGGCATTCGTCATATAAAATATCTTATATTTTTGAGATGAATAGTTTTCGTTAAAAAAAGAATGAAAACAATAATGAAAGGTTTGAAAAAGCTAATAGACAAATATGAAAAGTATAAAATGTATGTAAAAATATAATGAAAAAAAAATAAAAGACAAAAATGTAATCTTCAAATAACAATAATTTTATTTAATATAAATAAAGGATGAAAAAAAAAAAGTAAGGTATATGAAAGAATTACATAGCATGGATAAGCTATAAAAATGGAATAGAATGAAACCAAAACAAAAAAAAATAATAAATATATACACATATATATATATATGTTACCTTTTAATAATTACCTATTTATTTTTTTTATTTATTTGGTATATTTATTTATTTATTTGTTTTATTTATTTGGTATATTTATTTATTTATTTGTTTTATTTATTTGGTATATTTATTTATTTATTTTTTTTTTGGGACGGTAAAAATTTTAAGAAGCGTAAAATATTTATGGATTATTATTTCTTTTTTATCAAATTATATAGAATGTCTTCTTTTATATGTTATAAAATATAGTAACACGCTAATATTTATTTTATTTTATTTTATTTATTCTTTTGAGGGGATGAGGTATTTACTTCAATTAGCTAATTTTAATATTTGTATAATAAAATTAATAAGAAAATATACTTTGTTTACTTCGTATAAAATTATATCATTTTGTGCTGACTAGCCATAACTGAACAAGTTTATCATAATTTTATTATTTATTATTTATTATTATTATTTTTTTTTTTTTCTTTTTCTTTTTCTTTTTCTTATTATGTCGGAAGAATGTGTATTAATCTATGATGGTTTAATATTATAATAGAACCACAAGAATAGAAATAGATACCATAATAAAAATGAAGTGATGGAAAATATAATTAAATATACAGATAAAGTAGATAAATTCAAAACGACGTTATTACAATAATCTTTTCTGACATTAATAAGTTCTTTTACTAATTTATTACATTTTGTATTTTCTGTTAATGTATCAATTTTTAATAGAATTAGGTCTTTAAGTACATTAAATTGATCTCTCATTTTATCAAAGAAATTTATTATTTCTGAAAAGTTAATACTTTCAATAACATTTACTAGGAAAGTATTAATGATTGATTTTTTTTGTGTTCCATTTATATTTCTGGGTGTATATTCGCTCCATCCTATTTTGTTTTTTTCGTTACTATCAAGATCGTTAATATCGAATATATTTTCTTTTAGAATACGTGCTTTATAAACAAAGAGTTGAACAATAGCATCCAAATCGTTTCTAAGATGTTCATCCATTCCATCACGTATATTTCTATATTTCTGATCGGTTGTTTTTGAATTCTCAGTAATATTATATGTATTATTCTCCTTTTCACATATGATATCATTAAAACATATTTTACCATTATTTTCAGGAAAAATAATTTTGTTCAACGTAGTTAAATAGGATCTGATACCTATAGCTTCCATATTTTCATATTTAATATTTTCGTTTATAATACCTGTTATTAATAACGATTTTTTGACTTGTTCAGTTCTTATTCTATTTAAAAATGTATTATTTTCTCGTTTCATTATAACAATCCATATATAATCCATAAATTTTAATGACTTATGAAAAAAAGATTCTTTTAAAATTGTAAAATGTTTTTCATATTCGTTTATATTATGATCTATATGTCCTGTATCGAAAGAATTAATTTTAGCGACAAAGCTTGTTGTTATATCATCGTCAATTAATGGTGCGCTTTCATTTTTAATACAATAATCTATAAGAGTATTATTTAATATATCAAAACGTAATTCATTTTTTAAAATTCTTTCTGATAAAATACAAGATGTGCCTCCTATGACTGAAGTACTTAAGAATAGTATTCCAAAGGATAAAATAATTATAGTGAGTAAACCAAAGTAAGCACTGAAATGACCAAATAATTTTATGAAGAAATTATTATTTTTTTGTATATATCCCATAAGAATAAATATCATAAAAATTATGATACCTAATAATATTAAGAATGGTGGTAACAATAAAATAATATTAGTTAATAAAATAATATTTGTATATTTAGGAATACGCTCTTTAATTTTATATTTGTTATTTATTCCTTTGATAGATTTCCCAGCTTGTGTTATTAATCCTGTAATTTTAGGTACACTATCTTTAAATACATTTCTTATGGTTTCGTCAACAGTATGAAACGAATATTTTATTGTGCTTTTAACTTCTTTAATAACATTTCTGGCATTTCCGAAATTTTTATTGCCTTCACTAATAATGGTTGTTAGTGTTTCGCTGATTCCTTTGAGGGCTGGATATGTGTGGAAGTATTCGTTTTCGAGTGTTGTGTTATTTTTATTTATATTGTTTTTTAGTACATTTAGCTTATTGAACGTTGTAATGTATCCTAAGAAAAAAAAAAAAAAAAAAAAAAAAAAAAAAAAAAAAAAAATATATATATATATAAATATGTGGGTCTTATAAAAAAAAATCATGTGCTCACATATATATATATATATATATATATATATATAAATATGTGGGTCTTATAAAAAAAAATCATGTGCTCACATATATATATATATATATATATATATATAAATATGTGGGTCTTATAAAGAAAAAATATGTGCTCACATATATATATATATATATATATATATATATATATATATATATATTATATATGTTTATATATACACCCACATGTTAATGCATATATTTCATTTTATTACTTTCGAGTAGGGGGAAGGGAGTGTTCTCGTCAAGCAACGTGTCGTCCTTTGCTTGTTGCTTCACCTTTTTATATTCTTCCAATATGGAAGAAAGATCATTCAATATATGTTCAGCTGAATAACACGAGGTATCAACTTTTTTTGGATCTAGACATTTATTTAATAAGAATTTATCAAGCCTTGTATAAATATTACAAATATTAGAATGTATTCCTTTTTTTGTTTTTATAAAATAATGCATATATGTAATTCCAGAAAGTAGAAGAAATAATAAAAGACAGATTATAGATGAATAAGTAATAAAATAACATGATTTATTTATAACATTTTGTAATACTGTTCTTTGTTCATTATGATTACTATTATTTTCATTTATATTTTCACTACAATATCTACAGAACCATTTTTTTAACGTTGTTTTTATACATTTTGTATATAATAATAATGTTAAAAAATAGATACAAGAAAAAATTAGGAGGAAATATATACTACACATAACATATTGATTTCTTTTTAATATATCTAAAATACTACTGAAATCAAAATGAGAAAAATCTTCTAATTTCCAAGATGTATATAAATTATTTAATGTACTTTTAGAAAATATATCATCATTATAATAACTACTAATATTATTGTTGAAAGATACGTTCTTGTTTTCATTTTGACAAAAGTAACTAAATTCATTATTTATTATATGGCTTAGATTTCTCAGGTCCTCTTTTATTAATTCTGTTTTTTTTAGTTCAACGCTTAAATCGTTGAAGTCTACCATTTTTTTTTTTTTTTTTTTTTTTTTTTAAATATAACACGTAAAAATATATATCACTATATATATATATATATATATATATATATATATTTTTGATATAGCCTTGGTTATATGGTGTGCATAAAACAAAAAAGGTAACAAAACAAAGCTTAGAAAAATGAACACATGGAAATAAGACAAAATAACAAATTTGAAATGTAAGTTAAAAAGAAGTAGAAAAACCACATCTTATATATATATATATATATATATATATATATATATATATATAATTGTATAAAGGTATATATGTATATATGTTGTATATATAATTATATAAAATCTATACTTAAAAAAAAAAAAAAAATGTGCGGTTATTCATACGAATGATTTTTATATGAAAAAAAGTAAATATGAAAGTTAGACATACATGCTACATATATATGATAATTATACATGTTATTTTAAATATGTATAAATATATATATATATATATATGTAACATATATTAAAAAAAAAAAAAACGAATATACCAAATATTTTTAAAATATTTGTGAACTTTTATTAACCAAAATTTTTTTCTTTTTTCTTTTTTTTTAAATAAGAACATTATATATATATATATGTAACATATATTAAAAAAAAAAAAAACGAATATACCAAATATTTTTAAAATATTTGTGAACTTTTATTAACCAAAATTTTTTTCTTTTTTCTTTTTTTTTAAATAAGAACATTATATATATATATATATAATATATATAATATATATATGATTACTTTGTGAGTTTTTATTTATTTGTTTTTGATTTTTATTTTTTTTATTTGATTGTTTTTAAAATTTAAACAAATATATACTTCAATGCAAATGTTTCAAAATATATATTTTTTTTCTTTTTGCATGTAAGCTAATATATGTTCATTTTTTTTTTTTTTTTTTATATATATACTTTTTACAACTCAAATATGTGTATAAATATATTTCGATTTGAAAGAAAGAAAAAGAAAAAAAATAAAAAACAAAGTATTCATTTAATATACCAAAGGAATATTTTTGTTGTCTATAATTTTTCTTTAAACATATATGAGAAAAAATATGAAAGTATGTGAATATAAATGAATATAATATATAAATTTTATATACACATAAAACAAAAAAAAAAAAAAAAAAAAAAAAAAATACATATATATATATATATATATATATATATGTGTAATATACATTTTACCCATGGTGATTATATATGTTCAAGTAAGAATAAATCTAACGTGCTATATATATATATATATATATATATATATATATGTATATTTGTAAATATGCTCAGTTATTTTTATTCATTAAATATACAATACATATATTTATGCACTGTAAAAAAGAAAAAAAAAAAAAAAAAAAAAAAAAAAATATATTAAAAATATAGTATTTTGTATAGGAAAGTTGAGAAAATAAAATAAATCCATATATATATATATATATATATATATATATATTTAGAGGATATATTTTTTTAAAATATATTATATTAATTTTTTTTAATATAGGAAATGTTGAAAATAAAAAAAAAAATAAAAAAAGAAAGAAATAAATAAAGAAAGAAACATATATAAAATAACATATTAACGCAATATCGTAGTGAATAACATAAAACTAAAAATAATTAAATATAAACATATATACATATATACATATATATATATATATATATATATATATATTTATTTATTTATATGTTAGATAATTTTTTTTTTGATTGATAGGATAACACATATTAATAACACTACAATATTAACTACAGAAAAGATAGTAAAGATTAAAATATATGTTGTTCGGAATTTTTTCTTTTTTTCTTTTTCTTTATTGTGTAAATAAGTTTCTTCAGCTTCTTCAAAGGTTCTAGGACATATATGTTCATGACATATTGTAGATTCTGTAATATTAGAACATGCTTTTGATTTCGTTTGATCTGTGCTTATTTTTACTCTGATCTTAATTCCATAATCACATGTTTTAGAGCAAGCACTCCATTCAGACCACGCATCACAATGTGCATGTTCATTGAGTAATCGATTGTTTATAAAACTTTTATTATATCTGACATCACTATTACCTCTAAAATAAAAAAAAAAAAAAAAAATATATATATATATATATTATAAATATTTCATTTTTTAGTATTATAGAAAAAATTCTTTTGTTTTGTTTAAAACTTTGTGCTTACATATATGTTTCAAGTCGTGAACGGATAAAGCCGGTCCTATATCTTAAAAAGAAATCTACCAAAGAGAAATATAAACATATATATGTATATATATATATATATATGTATATATATATATATATATATATATATATATATATTATTCATATTGTTCATTTTTTTTTTTTTTTTTTTTTTTTTTTTTTTTTTTTCCCCTTTTATTTTATTATTTTTGAAGTGTACCAAGATGTGCCTTTATTAAATACAAAAGAAAAAAATATCTTGAAATTTTCATAAGCATTTTGTAAAAGTAAACAATGGAATAATACAAAAAATATGTACAAATTTTTTTAAAAGAGGATGTATTAAAATTATTATTATATGAAATGAATAGATAATATATATATATAAACAAATATCATGTGACAAAAAAAAAAAAAATATATATATATATATATATATATCACAAAAGTTGGTTAAATAAATAAATAAATATATATATATATATATATATATATATACAATATATTGTCTTGTATATGCATGTAGACCAAATATGTAATTATTTAATTATATAATTATTTTATTTAATTTATTATCATGTTGTCAAATGGTTTTGCTATATGGATCTTATTATATTTTATTATTTTTTTTTTTTGTTTTATTTTTTATCGTTATAAATGAAAAATTAAATAGTTCCATATAAAATTAATGTTGGTTGTACAAAAATTAAATATGGTTATCTTTTATATTTAAGGAAAAGGGCTCAACTACTAATCCGACAACATATATGTATATATATATATATATATATATATATATGTGTATGTGTTGGGAGCAGTATATATATTCTGTGCTTTTTTAATTTTTAAAAAAAAAAGATTGTGTGTATATAAGTTGAGTTTTTTAATTACGCATAAAAAAAATAATAAAAAATAACAACATAAATTAAAAAAAAAAAAAAAAATAACAACATAAATTAAAAATAAATAAATAAATATATATATATATATATATATACATTACAAAAATGTTAAATAAAATATAAAATAAAATAATTTTTTAAAATATATACAAGATATATGTAAGGTGTCATATGTATTAACAAATATATGTATGTTTTTATTTCTTTTCACAAATATTAAAATATAAAAAAATAATGAAATGATTATATATATAAATATGTATTTATGAATGTATTTATGAATGTATTTATGAATGTATTTATGAATGTATTTATAAATGTATTTATGTCTATATATATATATATATATATATATATATATATATTTTTTTTTTTTTTTTTTTTTTTTTTTTTTTATAGGATGTGTTTTTTTTCGACATCTCGTATTTTTTTATATATAAGCATTAAAGTCAAAATAATTAATAAAGCAAAGGCTAAGCAGAAAACATATGTTGTGTAATTTCCCTTGTTAATAATTTGTTCTAATTTTTGAGCTTTTTCGGTTAATATTTTTAATTCATTATTTCTTTCTATTTTTTTGGTTAATTTATTTGTAATATCTTCAATGTTTTTTTTATGATGTTGTGTATGTGTGTGGAATAGATTTTTAAGACCGGTTAATTCTGTCGAAAACATTTTTTGTAAATTTTTGGGTTCTTCTGTTTGGTTTGTTAAATTCTTTTTAATAACTTTTAATTCTGTTTGTACAAATTGTAATTTTTCATTTAAAATATTAATATTTTGTAATAATTTTTTCTCGCTATTTATTTGATGGTTCATAAATTTTTGTAATAATTTTGTTATAGAATTTAATACATCAATAGTTTGATTGATTGTATTCTTTTCTGGATTTATATTATTTAATACATCATTAAACGATGCGTTGATATCGTTAGCCGAGATATCTTTATTATAATTCTGATCATAATTTATTTTATTATTATCATTATTATTATTATTATTGTAATTATTATTATTTATATTCGCTTCATTTATATTTATATTATTATTATTATTATTATTATTGTTCAAATTAAATGTTAATACTTGTTTTATTCCAACAAATGTAGGAAGATACCCATTTTGATTTTCGTAATATTTGTTGTTAACATCATTATAATCAATATTTTTGTTATCATCTTCTTTATAATTGAATGATGTAAAAGCTATATAATTCTCTGTGGATATATTGTTTTTCATAATTAATGTATTAATATAATTATTACTTTTGGGATAATAAAAGGCTATGATGATTTCTTTTTTATTACAAATAATTTTGGTGTGTATTAGATTATTTATCATAATCATATCAATGGGTATATTTTTAAAAATGGTAAAATCATCTGAATTTATGGATTTATCTCCATTATTTAGGATAATGGATACGTTTAATATATCGTTATAATTATTATAATAATAATAATTATTATTATTATTACTTTTGTTATTACTTTTGTTGGTGCTTTTTTTTAATTGAAATAATATACCTATACCATTAAAACGGTTTTTATAACCAAATATATTATATTCCTCTTCTTGTAAAACGAGATTCACATTACTACCGGCTTCTTTAATAACAAAGGGATCCTTTAATATCCAGAGAGCGAATCCATTTCGTTTTATTTGTTTTTGTTCTTTATTATTTGATTTATTAGAAGTACTCAAATTATCATCAGAATTGGTTTTATATACAATTTCATGTACATCGTTTTTTTCATCTTTATAATATTTCTCATCAATCTTTTCTTTGTAATATTTTCTCTCCATAAAAAAGTTAAATTCAATAATAAAATTATCAGAATTTATGGGGTTCTTATTATAAAGAACACCTCTTCTGTTGTATATGCTTGGAATTAAAACTACATGTTTATTAGTACTAACACTTGAATAATCAACATTCCAACCATTTTCTAAATTCTCGACATTGAAAGGAGCCTTAAACGAATGGATCTTGGATAAATAAGTATTGTAATAATCATTATAACTATTATTTTTTGTATCGCTGTTTTTGCATATATTTACAAATAAACACCATATGCTTATACAAAGATAGAACACTAATCTTCCTTTTGTTTTTCTCATTATATATTATAATTTGTTTATTAAATAATTAACATATTAATGAAATATATATATATAAATATATATATATAAATATATATATATATATATATATATTTTACAAACAAGAAGGAAAAATATATATATATATATATATATATTTTTTTATTTATTTATTTATTTTTAATTTATATATATTTCATTTTACTTATGACTATCTTAGATTTTCAAGAGGTGATCATATTTTTATATTATATCATCGAAACACTGAAAAATATTAAAAAAGGTACACAGCATATCTCTTTTTTTAAAAAAAAATAATAAATAAATATAAAAATATATATATATATATATATATATATATATATATATATATATATATTA
>NC_004325.2:150000-157500 GCF_000002765.6 Plasmodium falciparum 3D7 | reverse complement strand
TTTTTTTACTTTATTACAACTAAGAAAAGGCATAATTTTTTCTAGGATATTTTTAATATTTATTTTGTCGTGTATTCTTTTGATTATTATGGCTAAGGAGAAATAATTATTAAACATAGGATAATATTCATATAAGATACTTTTCATTATATCATGTTGCATAGCTTTGATAAAATAATTTCTGTTGTTTTTATTACAACTACTATTACATTTGTTGCTTCTATTATAGTTTTTATTACTTTTATTACTACCATCACTTTTATTATTATCATCACTTTTATTCCTACCATCACTTTTATTACTACCATCACTTTTATTACTACCATCACTTTTATTACTACCATCACTTTTATTACTACCATCACTTTTATTACTACCATCACTTTTATTACTACCATCACTTTTATTATTATTTTCCGTGTCCGAATTTGTATATACCCTTAACGTTATAGGGTCCCTATTAATTCCTCTTATATTCATGTAAAGGTTGATATATGTCATAAGAATTAAGGAGTCCAAGTAATAATTAAGGAAATGCAAATATTTATATTTTAATATATATTTTTCTTTTTCTTCATTTTTTTCTTCACTTTTCATTATCATTTTATTTGTGTCGTTATTATCTACATAGTAGTAAATCTGTTCCCACCACCTTTTGGTTACATTATCATGTGATCCTTTGTTCATATGTTCTGATGAATCTATTTTATACTGCGCATGAATTTTTATTTTTTCATTTTTTTCAACATTATCCCAGGCGGCAAAAATAACATCGTCTAGAAAGTTATCTATTATATTTCGTTCTATAAAAAGAAGAGAGAACATGCTGACTTGGTTAATAAGCCTAAAATATAAAAAATAATATATATATATATATGTATATATATATAACACACACATATATATATGTCCATGTACTTATAAGATATACACATATGTGTACATTTTATTTTTTTTATTTTATTTTTTTTTTTCCTCACGTGATGTTTTCATTTTTAAAAGCCTCCTTTATGTTTTTAAATTTTTCAAAGGAGAAGGAAGCCGTTTCATTTTCTTGGTTACACTCATTCATAGGTTGCACATATTTATTAAGATTATCAGAATCTTTTGTAATATTTTCTTGAACAAAAAAGTCTAAAGAATATATGATATTATTCTCGCTTAAAATATTTTTCTGTGTATATGATGAAACAAGAAGATTTTCATTTTGTATAGAATTAAAATTGGAGACTGTATATAAATCTAATATATTATGGAAGATAGTAAAATGTTCAGGAGATAAATTAGGATATATGATGTTGAATATATATCTATAATATATATAACCTTTTAAATATTTGAGAAGATATTTATTTTCTTGTTTTTTAAATGAAAAAATATTAAACATATATTTGAAGTAATAATTTTCAATGTAGTAATTTAAAGATTCCACAGAATAGTTTTCAATATTATTAATAATATGATTATTATTTTTATCATCTTCTTTTAGCATTCTTATTAAATGTTTAAAAATAAAAGACAAGCCATTATGAAGAGGTGATAATATATTTTGGTTCGTATCCTTTTGGTGGTCATATTGTGGTGATTTTATATTTACATTTTTTACCGGTATATATGTCTGGTCATAAGGATGATGATTAATATTATTATCATCACAACTATTATTATTATTATTATTATTTAGCAAATTTGTTATACTATGCACGTCGTGTGTACTTATATCACAACTTTGTAAATAGTTAGATAACCCATTTCCATATAAGACATTCAAGTGATTTAACCAATGTTCATTTTTATCATAAAACATTTCGGAAAGAATAAAAATGAAACTCATAAGTACAAGATTTTTATTTAAAAAAGGGTAATGGTCTATAATAACTTTACATATTGGAAATATGTCTTTTATATTTTTATCATAATTGGTTAGTATATAATAAGAAAAAAAATAAATATTTGATAAATTTTGTGTACTATAATTTAATTTATTTACATAATTAAACTGTTGAGTTAAGCTGTTGTTATCGTTATCTATAATATGTGTATCATCTATTTTATGATTATCATACTTTTCATTTTGTTGATTATTTTCCGTATTTCTATGTAAACATATATGCTTTGTACTATCTTTACTATCTACATTATGCTTCCCATCGAATGTTAATACAGTCTTGTGTGCCTTCTTTTTGTGTTCTTGTAAGAAGAGTTTATATTTTTTATAATATACATTTATTTTCTCATAATTATGTGTACTTTCATGAACTTCTTTATATTGATCTAATATTTGATTGTTTTTATAATAATATAAAAGTATTTGATTCGATGAGATAAGAAATATTTTGAGTATAAAATTTGTTATATTTGCAGATGGTTCACACGTTTTATATAGAAGAAATAAATATAAAGAGAGTCTATTAAATAATATATCTATTATATATATGTCTTGAATTTTTTGAAGAATTATATATAATAACTTTAATGTTTTATATTTTATTTTTTTATTTTGTTTTATGGTATTTTCTAATAAATTTTTAATTATACATGTTAGACAAGAATAAAGAACTTGTTTATTATTTTTATCATTCAATATATTTTTGTTACCATAAATATGTACAAATAAATATTTTATATATTTTATTATTATTAAATAAAAATGTTCATTACACATTTTGTCATTAGTCATATTATTATTTCTATTTTCTAATATATGTAATAACATTGATATGTTATTAATGCATGCAAGGAATATAACATCCTTATGTATATCATTATGTATATCATTATGTATATCATTATGTATATCGTTATGTTTATCATTATGTTTATCATTATGTATATCATTATGTTTATCATTATGTATATCATTATGCTTATCATTATGTTTATCATTATGTTTATCATTATGCTTATTATCATTAATATGTTTAAAACACAAAATTATAATTTTTAAAAACAATTCTATCGTTACACATGCCTTGTGTATATTATTACATATATCATAATCGAGAACAGCATCTTGATTTAATAATAATAAATTATTTTTTATGAATAGATATAAATTTTTTTTCTCTCCATCTCCGGTTTTGCATAATATATGATATAAGTATATTTTTAATTTATTACATATAATAGTGCATATGCTTACAAAGATATTTTGTTTCTCATTATATAATTTTAAGGATATAGGAACTTTGTTTGTTTTTATAAAAAGATATAAAGTTTTTACACATAACAAATCATCATGAACCTTATTTTTTTTAATCAAGGAAATTATAAGATTAGTGATATTCAATTCTTCGCAGGAATTCATTGTACATAGAAAAGTCATAATAATATATTCGAACGAAATGATGATAAGTATAACAAAAAAAAATAAAAATGAAAATGAAAATATATATTAACATTTAAATAAAACAAAACATATATTTTTCCCTTTTTTTTTTTTTTTTTTTACACATGGAAGATAAATGAATGAAAAAAAAAAAAAATAAAACAAAATAAATAAATAAATAAATATATATATATATATATATATATATATAATATATTTGTGACAGTGTATAATACTCACATTTTTCCGTATAGAATAAAAGGAAAAACATATATAGTGATATATTTTAATATGGACCTTGTTAATCTTTATATTTTATACCTTACAAAATATATAACTCTTCGCAACAGAAAAGTTAATAATGTATTACAATGAATTCGTGTTCTTATATATTTATATATATTTATAAATGAACACATATAATAAAATCATAATAATATATGATAGTAATTTTTTTATGATCTTTATCTTTTAAATATGAATCTGAATAATATTATCAATTTATAAAAGAAGAGGACACATATAAATATAAATATATATATATATATATATATATATATATATATATATATATAATATATTAAGGTTTTTTTTTTTTTTTTTTTTTCTTTTTTTCTTTTTTTTTTTTTTTTTTTTCTTTTTTTCTTTTTTTTTTTTTTTTTTTTCTTTTTTTCTTTTTTTTTTTTTTTTTTTTCTTTTTGTTCAATATATATATAATTATTATTTTTGTTTAGAATAAAATAATATTAATATATACCATACATAATATATTATATATATTGAATAATAACATACATAATAAACTATCTTTTAATTTTAAAGACCTTAAGATATATAAAGAGTACACATAAGAGTAATGCTTAAAATATATATGTGAAAAAAAATTTAGTTAGTAAAAAATATATATATATATATATATATTATATATATAAACATTGAAATTGAGCTTTTAAGTTTGTTTTATTTTATTTTATTTTTTTTAAATAATTGTTGTGGTTTTTAATTTTGATTTTATAAAAATAATATAATATATATATATATATATATATATATTTAATTTATATTATTTTATTTTTCTTGTGTTAGCAAAAAAGTGCACAGGGAAAAAAAAATAAAATAAAACTAAAAATAATGAATTAGAAAAAATATATATATATATATATATATATATATATATTTTATTTATTTACTAATTTATTATTTTTATTTTATTTTTTGAATGTTATAAAAAAAAGAAGGTTTTTTTATTTATGCCCTCTTCATTATTATTATAAAAAAAAAAAAATATATATATATACATACCTTAGGATAGAATTTACGAGTTTCATTATATATATATATATATATATTTTTTTTTTTTTTTTTTTTTTTTTTTTTTTTTTTTTAAAACGTAGAATGCTTTTTAAAAATGAAGACAGTGGCAATGGTGTTTACTGTTTTACTTATAATAATTTTAGTGATGTTACTATATCTGATATTTTAAATATAAGGAATGATAATAAAAATAATGATAATGAGGATAACAAACAAGACGATGAAGAGAAAAACGATGAAGATGACAATAAAAGTAATTTGTTATTAGAAGAAAATGAAGAGAATAAAAGACAAGGAGACAAACCATTTGAGGATTTATCTTTATTTTCATTTAAAAATAATGAACAGTGTTATGATAATATAAAAATGCAACAAGCCATTTTGAATTCATCTTATGAAAAAAATGTAAAAAATATAGTTAAGATAGTATATCATGAGGATTGTAAATTGTTATATGAAAATACAGATATACACGTTGAACTTCCATCTATAGTATATGGTAGAAATAGGAACAAAAATAATGATGTCGTAAATAAATGTAATCAATATAATGATGATGATTATACAAATAAATGCAATCAATATAATGATGATGATTATACAAATAAATGCAATCAATATAATGATGATGATTATACAAATAAATGTAATCAATATAATGATAATGATTATACGAATAAATGTAATCAATATAATGATAATGATTATACGAATAAATGTAATCAATACAATGATGTTAGAAAAATTACAAATTTAAAATATTTTATTAATCATAACTGGAAAAATATAAATTTGATTAATGAAAAATTATTTTTGAAAAATTTAAAGGAACTCGAAGAAATACTAAATTATAATTTTTTGCATATATGTAAAAATAAATGTAAACAATATAATAAGAAAAGAAAAAATGAAAGACATTTCTCTTATCACGATAATTTTCTTAGTCATTATATAATCTATAAAAAAAATAAATTTATAAAACACAATAAAAATGAACATATCAATGGTAATCATTATGATGCTCATGAGAGTACTAACACATACGATGAAGAGAAAACAAGAGAAAAACATAATAATAAAAATAATAATATGAAGTATTGTCTAAATAAATATCCATATGATAATGTGAACGCACCTTTGAATTTATCTTGTCCATGGTACGAAAAGAAAATAGAAAATATATACTGCCTAAATATACCAGGATATAAATATAAATATAAATATATTTGCCCCTCAATGAGCAAAATGAATGATGAAAAAATAAAAGAATTATATATACCAAAAGGACATATATTATTTAATTCAAAATTCGAATCTGGGAATTTAAAATATGTAATAAAGGAAGAAAATGACAAAGAAGTGTATTCCTTATTCCTCAATCCGGATATACGAATGAACGAGAAAAAAAACCAGTGGTTCTATTTCAGTGCTAGTTATGTTCCAAATGAATATTATACGAATGAGTTATATAAAATGAAAATGTGTAATAAAGATATTAATCATATAGGGGATAATATGAACGTTGTGTATAATTACATGAACGGTACAGGTAATAATATAAACAATATTGTAAATAATTTGGATAGCACTGTAAATTATATGAACAGTACAGGTAATAATATAAACAATATTGTAAATAATTTGGATAGCACTGTAAATTACATGAACAGTACAGGTAATAATATAAACAATATTGTAAATAATTTGGATAGCACTGTAAATTACATGAACAGTACAGGTAATAATATAAACAATATTGTAAATAATTTGGATAGCACTGTAAATTACATGAACAGTACAGGAAATTACCTAAATAGAAAGAATAATAATCACCTTAGCTATACTAATTGGAGTGGACAAAGGTGTATGAATCAATATTTGAATGACATAAATAATGACGAAATAGATACGAATTTAGATGGGAATAGAAAATATTCGTTAGACGCATGTGATAAATTTACTGTTAGAAATGTAAGGAAGTTAGAGAAACCATTTACTGTTAGATTTAAAATAGAAAATATGGCCAAGCCTTTTTTTTTATATAAATATGGTCATTCGCCTTTATCCTTTTCAGAATGTAAGTATAAAATAGAGAATATACAATGGGAAAGAAATTCATATGATATAAAATATATAAAAAACAGTTCATGTAAGCATTATAATATAAAAAAAAATAGTATGGAATATTATAATTATAATACGTATACATTAGAATTTAGTTATGATTTTACGTATGCATATGATACAGTATACTTTGCAAGTAGTTATCCATATACGTATTCTTATTTGAGTGAATATTTATGTTTGATAAGAAATTTGTTGAAGGATCACCCTACAATTAATTATATAGAAGAAAGGTTGTGCAAAACATCATGTGGGTTTGATTGCCCAGTTTTATGTATAACAAATTATGATAGGATGGAAGAATATAATAAAGAAGAATTAAAAGAAAGTGTAGAAAAAAAACAAAACATTGTCGAAGCGAACAATACATGTGATGAAAAATTGGTTGATGGGATGGATATAAGTAGTAATGCTATAAGAAAGGAGATTAAGAAGAAAGGGTATATATTAACAAGTAAAAAATTGGATAAAAATAGAGTGGTAAATAATTTATTTGTTGATATGAAAAATGGATGTACAAGGGGATGTGCAAGTGGATGTACAAATGGATGTGCAAATGGATATACAAATGGATATACAAATAGATATACAAAAGGATGTACAAAAGGATGTACAAATGAATATTCAAATGATAATATGTGTAAAGAATGTTTAGATATAAAAAATATATGTTATCAAGAGGAAAAAGAAAAATGTGATATAATAAAATATAATGATGATAAGGATTATTCTCA
>NC_004325.2:120000-145000 GCF_000002765.6 Plasmodium falciparum 3D7 | reverse complement strand
AGGAATATGAAGAATCAAGTGTGAAGGGAGATACAAAAGATCACTTTAATTATCTTAATATGTTTAAAAATATGTCTAGTTATCTTACCGGTAGGGTTGATGATGATAAAGGTGAAGGTATGGTAAGGGTTAAAGAGGAGGATCCTGGAGAAGTGAATAATATAAATGATGATAATAATGTGGAAAAAAATAATAATATGGAATATAAAAATAATATGCAAAAAAATAACAATATGGAAAAAAATAATAATATGCAAAAAAATAATAATATTCAAAAAAATAACAATATGGAAAAAAATAACAATATTCAAAAAAATAACAATATGGATAAGGGGATAGAGGAGGTAGATGAGTTTAACGAATGTATGTATAACAAAACCAAAACGTATATCATACCAATATCCTTTGTAGGTGGAGAAACGTCTTATAGTTTGATAGGTATATATGTAGTTAAAGATTTATATATGAGGGGTGATGAAAAAACAAAGGACACGTTATATAATAATATGCCCTCTACAAGTAGTTGTTTGTTAAATAGAGGTAACAATAACAATGTTGGGGATTCATTTGTTGAATCCTTTTTACAGAAATGGTTTCATTATGAATATATGAACGAGAAGAAGGTGGGTAATATATTTGAAAAGCTAAAGAGTGGTAATATTTTTAATGTGGAGTGTATTAATAAATATGAGAAGACATGTTTTTTTCCAGCAAGAAAACAGCCTATATATACAATAATAAATACAAAAAGACAGAAAACGAAAAAGAAAACAAATATAGAAATTGGTTTGGATTTTAAAAAATTTAAAGATGTCGTATTAAGTGTTGATAATTATATTAAATATGGTAGTAGACCAACGAATTATGAACCTCGAAAAGAAAAGATACAAGGGGTAAATATGAGTGCACCAAATAACAATAATAATAATAATATGGAGATAAATGAAAATGATAATGTCGGAAAAGAACACGAAACAAATATTAGGGAAAATTTATTTCATGAAGAAAAGGATACGTTACATAATTTAGTAGACATACAAAATGAACAGGATGATTTATTAACATGTTCAATAAATTTGCAACATCATTTTAAAGATATATATGAGACATTATATGATACAAGTATAATACCTATTTCTATTAATAACAATTTTAATGTTCATAATCCTTATGTAAATTATTGTGCTTTACTTCCATTTCTTACAAAAGAGGATTTTTATTTATTTAGGAAACTACAACGAATATATAAAGAAAAATATTTAAAAAAACTCTACAAACATGTTAAACAAAATAATCTAAATATGAATATTTTTCTTAATGCAATCAACGCTATGTATTTTGCTACAATGAAAAAGGATTAACTACTGATTTTTACTTTAAATAATAATAAAATAATAAAAATAAAACCATACCATACTACATATAAATATATTATCTTTTAATTTTCTTTTTTTTGTAAATATGTGTTGTTAATTTTTTCATGAAAATTTCTTTTTTCTGAACTTTTTTTCAAAGAATATAATACAATATTATAAATATAAATATAAACATAAATATAAATATATATATATATATATAATATTATAAATATATTTTGTACTTAAAAGGAAAAAAAAAAAAAAAAAAAAAAAAAATATATATATATAATAATACATATATATATATATATATATATATATATATATATATATTTTTTTTTTTTTTTTATTTATTTATAAAAATATATCATTAAAAAAAACTTTTTATTTAAAAGTTTTATTTCTTTTTCCCCTTAGATATTTTGTTAATTTTTTTGCTATATATTTCCTGCTATACCCAATGTTTATTAGAAGGTATTAAATTAATTATGCCGTAAATTTATGAACCTAGTGCAGAAATTAAAAAGATGAAAAGATTGTTCCTTCTTTTTATGTGAATATTTAAAAAAAAAAAATTAATTTAATTTAATTTTATTTAATTTTTTTGATTTTTTCTATATATTTCTTTGTATATATCCTTTTATTATATATTTAAGAATTTAATGTAATTCGCAATTTTTTTTTTTTCCCCCTAACATGTTATTATAATTTAATCGAATAATTTTATATATTTTAAATAATAAAATAAAAATAGTTCTTTATTATATATATATAATATATATAATATATAATATACATTTTATTATTATTTATAAGTCACATATTTATAAGGCTTTTTGCTTTAATTTTATAAGTATTAATATATTGTTGCACATTATACCTTATTTATTAATAAAAGCTAACATAAATATAAAAATATATTACATATATATAAAAATAAATGTATGTATTTATTTATACATTACTACTATTTAAATGAGCATATAAAAAAAAAACATAATATATATATATATATATATATATATATATATATATATATATATATAATATTTATAATTTATAGTTTATAGTTAATAATTTAATGTTTTTCTTTTGAGAACTTAAAATTAATATTTGATATAT
This sequence comes from Plasmodium falciparum 3D7, assembly GCF_000002765.6. Classification (NCBI taxonomy): domain Eukaryota; phylum Apicomplexa; class Aconoidasida; order Haemosporida; family Plasmodiidae; genus Plasmodium; species Plasmodium falciparum. Next base: position 142,520 of record NC_004325.2, on the reverse strand, counting down.
ATATATATATATATATATATATATATATATATATATATATTATATATATATATATAAATACATATAATATTTATAATATTTACAATATTTACAATATTTACAATACTTGTAACATTTATTTATTTATTTTATTTTATTTTATTTTATTTTTTATTTATTTTATTTTATTTTTTTTATTTTTTATTTTATTTTATTGTGGAGGTACATATAATTTATGTTATCACCATAATCATATAAATAATAGTTTATATAAAGATAGAGGATACTTTTTCTTTTGTATTATTTTATAGCATTGGTCAGAATGTTGAAGAAAAGCGAGGAGATCCAGATAAAGGTTATCTTTTTTTTTATAGGTTTGCTTTTGAGTTTACCCTCCCATATTTTAATAAATGTATCTTTTTTGATTAATCACATATACAAGGAAGAGATAGCTATAACGGTTATGGGTTTTTTATCAGGATTTATGATAATATCATCATTTTTACAATTAACTTTTGAATTTACATCTTTTAAATGGATTATGATATGTAACGGATTAAATGTTTTTAATTTATTATTATTATTAATTTTTGTATGTGTAATGAAATGTTCAAAATATTATATATATGGTATATCCGGGATTATCGGTTTTTTTATTGGTTATTTGTATTCATCGTGTACAAAATATTCTTTGCTATTTCCTTTAAAAGTCAATGGTTATATGGTTACAGGAATTAGTTTCTCTTCATTATTTTTTTTTGCTATAAATTTAATAATGTCGTATTTTTCTATCGAAGATGGTAATATAAGTTCATATTACAACACAATATATTTATCCATAGGAACTATAGTTTTTATCGAATTCATTATACTTGTTTGTATAATTTTTATACAATATAATTCTCCATATTTCAAGGAGCAAAAAGAGAAAATAGAAAGTGCACAGAACAAAAAATGTATTGAATATAATGGATCGAATGATTTATGTGAAGTTGAAAAAGGAAAAAACAAATCATCAGAAAATATCCAGAGTAATAATGTCTCTATGATAAGTAAATGTAAAAATAAAATTAAAAATGTTGGAAAAATGTTTAATTGTGCTAATATAATTGAGGGAGCTTGTTTAATAAGATATTATTATTTATGTTTAATACCTATATTCTTTTCATTTTTCGTGACCTCTATAATATATCCTCACATGAGTAAGCAAAAAAAAAAAAAAATAAAGGAAAATGAAACAAGTCTATAAATATTTAATATATTATATATATAGATAGATATATGTATGTATGTATGTTTATGTTTATGTTTATGTTTGTGTTTATGTTTATGTTTATGTTTATGTTTGTGTTTATGTTTATGTTTATGTTTGTGTTTATGTTTATGTTTGTGTTTATGTTTATGTTTATGTTTGTGTGTATATTTTTATTTTATTATTTTTTTTAATTTTTTTAGTTCCGAATAAGCTGAAGAAGAACGTATATTACAAATACCTGTTTATGTTTCTTTACCAACTCAGTGATCTTATATTTCATATCATTGTGACTGTTTATTATAGTGCTTTTAACTTTTTTAAACAAAAATATGTTGCCATATTATGTTTAAGCAGAATCCTTCTTTTGCTATTATCCTTTAAAATTAAGAATTTAACTGAAGCATCCTTTTTATATTCTAATACTTTTTTGTCATTCCTAATATTTGTAATAGGAGGTACGAATGGTTCTTTGATCAATATTAGTTATGCCAGAATATCAGACTGTTTTGAAGAATCAAATAAGAAAACCAAACAAATCGCTGTGGCATCATCCTTCTGTGCTTTATGTCTATTAATGAGTTTTGCATTAGCACCATGGTTTTGTAATGCAATAATTCATTTGTAATTTGAACATATTTATAATATATAAAGATCACTTTAAAAATTTACATTTTTTCATCATAATGCATATAATTTAAAAATAAAAAATAAAAAAAAAAAATAAAAAAAAAAAAAATAAAAAAAATAAAAAAATAAAAAAAAAAAAAATAAAAAAAATAAAAAAATAAAAAAAAAAAAAAAAGTGCACTGAAAATATATTGAAATTAATATGGATATATATATATATATATATATATATATATATATATATATATTTATATATATGTATTTTTTTTTTTTTTTTTTTTTCTTTTTTTTTTTTTTTCTTATTTTTTCCTTTTCTTTTGTTTTATATTTGTTCGAGTATGAAATTATTGGATATATAATAAAAGAAATTTTTTTCTTTTAAAATATACTAAAAATTGAAAGAACCTGATTACACACATAAATTATATATATATATATATATATATATATATATATATATATATATAATATTTATGTGATAAGAATAATTTTAATAATTTTTATATCTTGAAAAATATACCCTGTACCTTTTATATTCCTTCTTAAATTTTTTTTTTTTTATTTAATCTTCTTTTAAGATTATTACAAGAAGGAAGTTGATATACGTAAGGTTTGTTAATAAAAATATAGAATATGTCTTGAAAGGCACATATTATGTAAACTTATTTTGAAGCTCCTAATAAGAAGATATTTATTTGATTGATTTATATTATGATGGTAAAATTGGTATCTTAAATAATAAAAAATATACACACATATATATATATATATATAATATTTTTTCCTTTTGAATTGTAAAAAGGTTGAAATGAGGTACATTTCATGATGATAATATATATATATATATATATATATATTTATTTATTTATTTATATTTATTTGTATTCTCCTTATTTGTCGTATGTGCCATGGTAAATTTTCAATAAATCATTGTATAACTATTTTATTACGCCTGGGAGTCATTCCTAAATTTGTTTCTTTAAAAAAAAAAATATATATATAAAGATATAACTATGTAAACTTTTTCCTTATACTTTGCTTGTATTTTTAAGGTAATTTATTTGTTTATTTATTTATTTATTTATTTTATTTTTTTAAAGGAAAAAATAAATATATATTACACAAAATATTATGTGGATTATTTTCATATATATGTATTTTTTTTTTTTTTGTTGCACATTTCTCATGAGAAAAAAAAAAAAAAAAAAAAAAGGAAAAATAACTTTTGCATAATTTTTTGTAATTATATTATTTTTTATTTCCTTTTTTGTAATTTTATTCTTATATATTTCTCATTTTTTATAATTTCATTGTTTTATTTTTTATTTTTTATTTTTTATTTTTTTATTTTTTATTTTTTTATTTTTTTTTTTTTTTTTATTTTTTTTTTTCTTGGAATAATATGGAAAATAAAAATAATAGAAGAAAAAATGTGAGTTCCATGTTATATAATTATTACAATTTTGAGGCAAGAAATAAAGTTGAGGAGTTAGAAGAATGTCGTGATAATAATAGGAACAATATAGATAGGATAAATAACATAAGTAAAATGAATAATTCGGTTGATGATAATAATTTTTTTGATAAGGATGAAAATATAAAAGAAAAGAGTACTATATTAAAAAGTAGTGATAATAATAGTATTAATTTAAGAATAGATGAAAATTATAAGAATATAGAGAATGATATAAAACAATGTAATGAAGAGAATGTAATGGATAAAATGAATTATATAGATGAATTTGATATGAATTGCTCTAATTTTAATGTAAATAATTATTTTAAAGAATTATTAGAAAAATCTAGTATGTATGATTTAATAAATAAATCGAAAAAGGTAGATAAAGAAATAAAACAAAATGATAGCTGTATGCAAACCTTAATTTATGAGAATTACAATAAATTTATTAATGCAGCTGATGCTCTCGTTTTATTAAAAGAAAAGTTTAAATGTGTAAAAGATAAAATGAAAGAAATTAATAATCATTTAGATTATATAGATAAAGAATCTAATTTTCTAAATAATGATATTTTTAAAAATTATGAAAAGATAGAAAATTTGATTGAAATAAAAAAGTTATTAAATCATATAAATGAAATAATGAAAATACCAGAATATATGTATTCTTATATTTTAGAAAAAAAATATATGAAATCATTGAAAATGTTTATTAAGGTCATTCCCTTTTTTCATAAGAATAAAGACCTTGTTATATTTCAAAATTTATATTTAGATTGTAATAATTTAGCAAACATCGCATGTCATTTTTTTTTGAAAAAGTTGAATAAGGAAAAAAATGTAAGTAAGTTACCTGTGCAATCTCATAAAAAGGATGATAAAAAATGTTATAGTAAAAACGATGTGAAAAGTGATATTAGGGATAATAACAAATGTGTACATCATTTGGATGAGAGCAAAAATCATATGGATTATAATAAAAATTACGTTGATGAAGGTGACAAATGTTTTTATTTTTTTGATAATAATAATTTAGAAGAATCATTTGAATCATTACACTCTTATGTGTTGTCGAGCGAAGAGGTTGCTGAGTGTTTGAATTTGGTTTTATCATATGGTATGGACAGAAAAGAAATAAAAAAGTTATATTTGAAGAATAGAATAGATTGTTTAAAATATTTAATGTATAATATATTTAGTTTAAAGAACCATGGTTTTTTTTTTTTTGTTAGGAAAGCCCAGGATTTTAAGAGTTCTTTCTTTGATCATAATTATCAAGAATTTCATATTGATAAACAAAACAAAAAAAATGAATATAATAAGAATAATGGTAATACGGAATATTTTTATAACAATATATTCGAAAATATATTTATATTGTGTTATAAACACCTACTCTATTTTTTTTTCAGTTTATTAGAAAATTATGAAAAAATATTTATGAAAAGAAATAATTTTATTAATAATTTTGATGGACATAAAGGTTGCTTTATATCATTTTTTTATAAAGAAGGAGAACATCCTGATGATAAAAACTTAAATAATAATATTGATTATTTAAGATATTTAATTAATAATTTGGATGAATCCTTTCAAGATAAAAGCGGAAAGACTCGATGTGAACATTTTGTTATGTCATATGATAATAATAAAAATAAAAACAATAATAAAAACAATAATAATAATAACAAAAACAATAATAATAATAACAAAAACAATAATAATAATAATAAAAACAATAATAATGATAGATATACTTATCTTCATAAATCTTTCGATTTAAGTAAGAAATTATTATTAAATGATTTATTAAATATAGATGATGATAATAAAATTATTGAGGCTTTAGTATATATATTTTTTAAAGTGTTATGTAAAATAACTATAGATTATATATATATGTTTAATCCACCCATAAAATTGATTGTAAAATTATTAAAAACGTTGATAGATAATGTAAATGGTCATAATTATAATAATAATAATAATAATAATAATATATATTATAAAGATAAGATATTATATGATATGAATAGATTTATTAAGAAGATATATTATGTATTATTAAAATTATATTTTTATAATTTATGCTTTCATATAAATATATATTTATACACATATTTTCAAAAATGTGATGAAAAAAAGCTAATAGATATTTTAGAAAGTAAAAACGAATTAAGCCATTATATACTCTTAAAGTTATGTTTAACTTTTATGGACTTTGAACCTTTTTATGTTGAAATAAAATTAGAAAATAATTTTTATGTGAAGCACTTTTTTAATTTCGTAATTATATATTTAGAATCCTTATCAAGACATATTGATTCTTTTATATATTATTTTGTGTGTGTACATGAGAAGAGTAGTTTTATTCAAGAAGGGAATGTATTAAAATATATTAAAGATGAACATAAAAAGGAGTGTAGTAAGGATGCTACGTTTAGTAATAATAAGGGTGATGATAATGGTCATCATAATTATATTCATGGTAAAGAAGATATTCATGGTAAAGAAGATATCCATAGTAATGAAGATATTCATGGTAATAAGGATATTCATAGTAATGAAGATATTCATGGTAATGAAGATATCCATAGTAATGAAGATATTCATGGTAAAGAAGATATTCATAGTAATGAAGATATTCATGGTAAAGAAGATATTCATAGGAATGAAGATATTCATAGGAATGAAGATATTCATGGTAAAGAAGATATTCATAGTAATGAAGATATTCATAGTAATGAAGATATTCATAGTAATACCCATTTCGATAATCAACTTAGTAAGGATTTTCCTTATTTTATGTACGAACCTGCAGACAATATCATTTATGAAGATAAGGAAAATATATTTACACATAAAAATTTATATTATATGATCGATGAAGAAAATACAATACATTGCAAACATCGAAAGAAAAAGGATGAGCCATTTTGTGGATTTTATAAAAAGTTAAAGAATTATTTATATTCATCAGTGTATGTGAATCATGTTCATATGAAACACATTTTAGTAGAAATAAAGAAATATATGAAGATGGAATATACAATTTTTTTGACACACATAACGGGTTCGTTAAAATTTGGAAAGATAAAAAAGATAAAGGAAATATATTTTTTATTATGTCTTGTATGGATATTTCATAATATTAAAAGGGAAGGTGTTTCTAAAATATTTAATGTTATAACGGATATGTATAAAGAAGCAAATGATTTAATTAATGGATGTAAAAGGATAGATATGGGGTGTAGCTTGGATTACCTTCTTCATAAGGATATATATCCATTTATTAAAGAAACGGAAAAGGAAAAGGAAAAGGAAAATAAAAAAAATAAAAAATTAAAATTAAAGGATGGTGATAGTATTAATTATGATAATGAACAAGGATTGGAATATACGAATGGTGCTCATATATTTATTAATAAAAATTATGAAAAAGGTGAAGATAAAAAAATAAAAAATTTAACGTTTACATATAGTGAGGAGGAAAAGAAAAATAAATTATATGAGTTTAATTTTGATAATAATAATATATGTGGTGATGATAATAATATATGTGGTGATGATAATAATATATATGATGATGATTATAATATATGTGGTGATGATAATAATATATATGATGATGATTATAACATATATGATGATGATGATAATAATATATACGACAATAATCATAATAATAATATATGTGATAATTATTCCCATGAAAGGAATACAAAAAATATAATTATAAAGATGACAAAGGATGAGGAAGAGAAAAGACAAAATATTAATGATAAGAATAGAAAAAAGAAATATGTTATAGGGATAAGTAATTTTGTTAAATACAAATTTCATGAAAAATGTAACGAATTAACAAATGTGTTTATTTCATATTATATTAATACAATATCTAATCATATCAAATCATATGTAGAAAAGGACACATATGAAGAAGATACTAAAAGCAATCTTGTTAGTAACAATTTTGTATATTGTATGAAACATATAGATATATTTTATAAGTATTTAAAATATTTTGTATATCAGAATAAATCAGCAAGTGTAATAAATTTTGAAGGACAGGAAAGAGAATATGTTTTTAGTGATATGTATGAAAAAATTGAAGAAGAGTTTCAAGAATTAGGAAAGAAATATTTACAGGATAAATGTATGAGACTAGGGAAGAATAATAATGGAAGAACGGATATAGGAATTGTTGAACAGAATAATAGTGTGCTTTATAAGGACAACAATTTGGTTGTTCAAAATAACAATATGTTAGATAAAAGTAACCATATGGTTGATCATAATAACCATATAAGGGGAAGGAAATATATTATGAATGATAAGGAATATAATGAGGATAACAAAATGTCAAATGGTAATAGAAAAGAACAGATTATGGAGAATAATAACCTCCTTTTTGATATGAATAAGGACGAGAAAAATTTAGAGATGTATATGTATAAATTATTCATGTTGAAGATGAAGAATTATAGAAAACATCTTCCAACAGAAATTAATAAAATACTTCTTTTAATTATTAAAATTGTGTTCAAAAATTATATGGAATATATAAGAAAGTGTCATATGAATGAGAAAAAGTTATACAAAATGCAAATTGACTTTTTCTTTTTTTATCATTGTTTAAAACATTACATACCTTGTGATGATGAAAATGTATTATTTGTTATCCTAAATGAAGTGTTAATAAATGCAAAGGGTAGAATTAGAGGAATACAAAATAAAAGAGATGAGGATGATGGTGCTTCATCTTATCAAGGATATTTATTATTGGATGATATTCATATTGATTTCGAAGAAAATAAATTATTTATATTGAAAATGTTTAAAGAGTAAAGAAAGGATAGATTCATTATGTGTATTATAAGATAGCATGGAAAGTAAAGGGCTGAAAAGGAAATATTTATATGTGTACATATTTGTTTCATTTTTTGTAAACGGGTAAATAAAATGTAAATATAAATATATATATATATATTTATTTATATATATATTTTTTTTTGTTATTTATTAATTATTTATTTTTTTTTTTTTGTGTTTTTTTTTTTTTTTTTTTTTTTGTTTGTTTTTGTTTCTTTTTTTTTGTTTTGTTTTTCACTTAAAAAATCGATACATTGTTGAAGAAAACAAAAATTTATTTAAAAAAATATACAAGTTCAATATATAATATTACATGACGTGTAAAAAAAAAATAAAATAAATAATTAATGAATAGTATTTGTGTTTTTAAAAATATATACTATATTTATATTAATATTTATATTTTTATTTATATATTATATTATTTTGAATTTATAATTAACATGATAATATTTATATGAAAATATGTACTTATATAAATTTATTTTAATATATCACATGAATATATTAATATAATATAAGTATGTTTCTTTTTTTTTCAAAATAAAAATTGAATAATAGTGATTTAAAGATATAACTGTATATTTTACTTATTGGAATAATTCATTTAAAAAAAAAAAAAAAATAATAAATATTATTTATGTTTTTCTTTTTATCTTGTGTCTATTTTGCCTTTCGTTAATTATTAAAAGGAATGTCAAAAAATGGTTGAAGGGCAAAATGATACAAGTTTAGGAGAAAGTAAAAAAATTAATATGAAAACGATTGAATTTGTAATAAAAAAATCAGAAGAACTAGAAACAAATCATTCATTAGGTATCTTTAAAAAGAAGAAATATAAATAAATAAATAAATATATATATATATATATATATATATATGTACATTGTTATATTTGGTATATTATTATTGTCTACTTATTCATTTATTCATTTATATTTTTTCATTGAATTATATATAATAACGTTATAGTTTCTTTCTTATGTATTTTATTTGTTGTGGAGAAGTTAAATGATTATGTCAAAGTTAATTACGCAGATATAGGTAATAATTTTTCAAAAAAATAAAAAAAATAATGAATGAAGGAAAAATAGCTAGATAGCCAAAATACAGAAAAAAAAAAAAAAAAAAAAAAATATATATATATATATATATATATATATATATAATAAAATAATTACAAAATGTAATATATATGTGTAAATATTTTTAGATAGGAAGAATGTATTAATTAAATGTTTAAATAAAGCAGAAGAAATGAGGCCATCCTTTGGTTCTCTTGATTATAATGTCTTGTCAAATTTTTGTGAAAGTAAATATCAAATAAAAAATAAAAAATCAAATAAATAATATACACTTATTTTAATTTCAATTTCAATTTCAATTTCTTTTTTTGTAGAACTATTTTTGGCTGCTGATAAGAATGATAGGAATGAAGTTATAACAAAAAAAACATTGCAAATGTTTTTTACATCTAAAATATTTTATGAAATATTAAATCATTTTAAAAATTTAAGTACTGAAGAAAACAAAAAATATGTGTATGCAAAATATAAAACGATATATTTGAAAAAATGCTTTGATAATAATATAACACCTGAACCAGGTTCACCCAAAAATGAGGATGCTGTTTCAGGTTTTTTTAAAAAAAAAAAAATAAATAAAAATGTAAATATAAATACATACATACAAATATATACATATATATGTATTTTTTATATTTCCTTATAGAGGTTGATAATAAGATTGATGATGAAGACAAAGAAGAAGAGGAACAAATAACAAATGATAAATATGAACATTATGAAGAAAATAATAATGATTATTATAAGGGAAGAGAAAAAATAGGTACTTTAGGTTAAAAGAAATAAAATTTATTTAAGTGAAATATTTTTACATCATATAAATAAATGAGTTAAAAAATATAAACATTATATATATATATATATATTTTTTTAATTTATTTATTTTAGGTACACAAAGTAAAGGAACAGAAGATAGCGTAGATTTTAATTTAAGCCTAAAGCATGCCCAATATGCTGTTAACGGTATAATAAAAATAATATACATGTATAATTTGTACACATACAAAAATTTCTTTCATACTATCATAATATATATATATATATATAATTATTTTTATGTTTCTATTCATTTATGTTGTTTTTTGTATAGCTTTAATTTTTGAAGACCGAGATACAGCGAAACGCGAGCTCAAATTATCCCTTTCATATTTAGAATAATTTTTTTTTTTAATGGAGAAGAAGAAACCAAAAATATTGGATATATAATATAATACACACATTTTATGAATGTAAAAAAAAAAAATTATTCACATATATATATATAATATACATATATTTTATGTATATCCTTTTTTATATAGTTTACATTTTATATTTAAAATTATTTATTTGTTTCATTTCCTAATTATAAATACACAATATATATAGAATTACAAAAATTATATCAAGGTGGACAAATAATATAATTTTTTCCTTTTTAAGCGTTTTGTTTTTTAATAAAAAAAATATAGTATTATATAGTAACGGGTGAAAAGATCCATATAAATAAATATATGAGGAATATATTAATGTATACAAATAATGTGAATTATTTATTTATTTATTATTATTTTATATTATTTTTTTTTTTTGTTATTTTTATATATGTTAAATATTATATATATATATATAATTTATATAATAAAATATTATTAATTTGAAATAATTAAGATTTTGTTTTTTCTTGTAGAAATATTAAAATGATTTCATGTAAATACTTTTTGTGTTTATAATATTATATTATATATATAATATTTTAATACAAGTATTAAAAATAAGATATATATATGTAATATATATATAATATATGTATTATATGTATATATTTATTTATTTTTATATATTTTTATATATTTTTATATATTTTTATATATTTTTATATTTTTTTATATATTTTTATATATTTTTATTTATTTTTGTCACTTTATTTTTTCTTCCCATTTTTATCTCTACCTATGAATTATGAACATAAAAATAAATAAATAAATAAATAAATAAACGGATATATTAAATATATATTATATGTATATATTATAATATATAGATTATATAAATATTAATTATATAATAATTTTATTTAGTTACTATTTTATATATTAAAATAATAATTGTTATATCTTGTATGTATTAATACTAAAATAAAATATTATATATATATATATATATTTTTTTTTTTTTTTAAATGAAATAAAATTCAAGTGTAAAAATTTGATAATTTAGAATTTTTGAATTTTCTCCTAATATTTTTGAAAATATCCCTTCATAATATAATATACTTATACATAATATATTTTTTTAGCATTTCTTTTTAAATACATAAATAAAATATATATATATATATATTATATATATTATATATATATATATATATATATATATGTTGTATATATTTATATATTTATATATGTATGCATAAAATCTAGCATGATAAACTGCCTATTACAGTTGAATGGTAGATTGAATTATTTAAAAAAATATTTATTATTAATAAATTTGTTTAATTTAAAAAATAAGGATATAAATTTTATATTAGTAAGAAAAGGTTTGTTTGTATGTGGTCTTAGAAAAATGGAAAAGGATGATGTTGTGAGTAGTACCCCTGCAGCTACGGAAGAAGCTGTGATGAATGATAAGAAGAAAGAGAAGAAGGCTAAAAAGCTAGCTGAGAAAGAATTAAAGTTAGCTAAGAAATTGGAAAGAGAGAATTTAAAAAATGAAGCAGCAAAAGTATTAGATTATGTTTGTGAAGATATAAATAAAGATAATTATGGGTATATAAAAGTAAGTACATTACAAAAGTATGCAGATAGTATTATGGAATTATATAATTTAGAAGATATATATAATTTTTTTGTAAAATCAGAAGATTGTGAAAATGAGAAGAGAGAAATATGTGTTGATAAAAATGTAGGTGATGTAAAAGATGCATATAATGAAGAAAATTTATTAGGAAAGAAGAAAATATGGGTAAGAGGAAGAATTCATGATATTAGATCAAAGGGTTCGATTGCTTTTATTATATTAAGGCATAAATTATATTCCCTTCAATGTATATTAGATATAAAGAATAATAATAATGATAAGAATATGATGAAATGGGTAAGTAATTTATCTTTAGAATGTATTGTTGATATATATGGAGAGATTAAAAAACCTGAGATACCCATTGATAGTACAAATATAAAATATGAAATTCATATAAATAAAATATTTTGTTTAAGTAAAACTATGAAAGAATTACCATTTTTATTAAAAGATGCTAATATGAAAGAGACGAATGATGAAATAACAATAAAAGTAAATCAAGATAATCGATTAAATAACAGATGCTTTGATTTACGAACATATGCAAATTATAGTATTTTTTCCTTACAATCAGTTATATGTCATATCTTTAGAACCTTTTTATTACAGCACAATTTTGTTGAAATTCATACACCTAAATTGTTGGGAGAAAGTAGTGAAGGTGGTGCTAATGCTTTTAAAATAAATTATTTTAATCAAAATGGCTACTTAGCACAATCCCCACAATTATATAAACAGATGTGTATTAACTCAGGTTTTGATAAAGTTTTTGAAGTTGGTCCAGTATTTCGAGCAGAAAATAGTAATACTTATAGACACTTATGTGAATATGTATCATTAGATATTGAGATGACATATAAATTTGATTATATGGAAAATGTCCATTTTTATGATTCTATGTTTAAACATATATTTAAAGAATTAACTAATAATGAAAAAAATAAAACATTTATTAAAACAATTAAAAATCAGTACCCATCAGATGATTTTGTGTGGTTAGATAAAACACCCATTTTCACATATGAAGAAGCTATTAAGATTTTAATAAAAAATGGGAAATTATTTTTAAAAGAAGAAGACATATTAACATATGATTTAACAACAGACTTAGAAAAGGAATTAGGAAAATTAATTAAACTATCTCATAATACAGATTATTATATTATAATAAATTTCCCATCATCTTTAAGACCTTTCTATACTATGTATAAAGAAGATGATCCTAAAATATCTAATTCATATGACTTTTTTATGAGAGGAGAAGAAATTTTATCAGGTTCTCAAAGAATAAGTGATATGAAGTTATTGTTGGAAAACATTAAATTATTTAATTTAGATCCAAACAAATTGAACTTTTATATAGATTCTTTTGCATATTCTTCATATCCTCACTCTGGTTGTGGAATAGGTTTAGAGAGAGTGCTTATGTTGTTTTTGGGTTTGAATAATATTAGAAAAACGTCTTTATTCCCAAGGGACCCCAAGAGGTTGATACCTTGAGGTATTCTCTCAAAATAAAAAAAAAAAAATAAAAAAAATACAAACATATATATATTATATATTATATATTATATATGTATTATATATTTTATTATTTATTTATTTTATTTTATTTTATTTTATTTTATATTTATTTTTTTTTTTTTTTTTTTTTATGCTTTACATTTAATGTATAATTAATCGTACATTAGATTGTTGTGTTGTGTTGTGTTATGCTTGTTTACCCATTTTTATTTAAATTAAACTAAGAGGAAAATAAAATAAAATAAAAAATATTATATATATATATTTATTTATTTATTCTTTTAATGTGATATTATGCAAACCTCTAATTATTATTATTTTAAATAAATAACTTATTCGTCATCATCAAACAAAAATATGTACATATATATATATATATATATATATATATAATATAATTAAAATGTTCTTATTGACGCATTAATATTTTTATATTTAATACACACATAAAATCATACCATGTTCGTAATATTATATACCAAAGGAGCTATTTTATTAAATTCATTTTTTTTTTTTTTTTTTTTAAAGCCCTAATAATTTTATTTTTACTCACAAAAATTAAATATATACAATATATATATATATATATATTTATTTATTTTCTTCCCTGCTATGGATGTTGATATATACTATTTCCTTTTTAAAAAAAAATATATATATATATATATATCTTTTTAACATAATTCCTTTTCCCCTTTCGTAATTTAAAATAACAAGAAAAAGATACACAAATATATAAATATATATATATATATATATATATATATATATATATTTATTTATTTTATAAAAACATGAGCAATATAAATGATAATAATATTCAAAACAGCGATGTAAAGGAAATAAAAAATGATGAATATATGGGAGAAGGGTATTATAATACACATAATGAATGTGAGGGTTTTGAACAAAACAATTATATGAATAATAATGAAATCAATATGGTAGATGGAAAACATGATAATAGTGATGATAATATAAATAATTCCATGGGAGGGATAACACATATGGGACATGTGAATGAGTATAAAAAAATAAAATCATTTTGTAAGTTAAGAAGGAAATTTGTATATATAAGGAGAACGGGTTATAATTCATACATATATAATAGAAAGAAAAAAAAAAATAAAAATAAAATAGAGACTGAAAGGAATGTAGATGAAATGTATAATATGAATAATAACAATAATAATAATCATAACAACAACAACAATAATAATAATAATAATAATAATAATAATAACAGATATAATAATAATATTAATTGTTTGGATAATTTTAGCGATTTATTTTTAAAATTTATAAAACAATTCATTGATCATATAAATGTACATTTGAATAATGTAAAAAATTATTATCGAAATTATGTGTGTAATGATAATATGAAATATGTATTTTATTTATTTATTATATATATGTTGTTAAATATTATGATTATCTTTTTTTCGATGTTTGTATATTTCTTTGTATATTTTTATTTTATCCCACAAAATAAGTATGTATTTCCTATAGATTTTTCATTGGTAAAAAATCCTATAGAAGATTATTTACAAAACGAAAAAAGATATAACATTATGAATAAAATGAATAATATGGACAATATGGATAATATGGATAATATGAATCATATAAATTATATGAATAACATGAATCATAATAATAATAATAATAATAATAATTGTAATATAAAGAATAATTGTAATAATATTAATATGATGAAAAATTTTGATAAGTCTAATTTCAATGAGTCAGAAGATTTCTATATAAAATATTTCGATTCTTTAAAAGTGGATATATTAAATAGCATTAAAAATAAGTTCAATTGTTGCTGCTCTCATGAATGTAATTGGTTTAATAATATATTATATGATAAGGATTATAATTATAATTATGATTACAATTATAATAGAATTGATGAGGAAAGCAGGAAAAGAAATGATTATTTATATAATAATAAATTAAAAGGTTTTTATAAAGATTTTCAAAATAATATTTTAAGAGGTCATATACTATTTCAAAATAAATTATATTATTCAGAAAAAGAAGAGTTTTATAAGAATTTCAATCCTTTTAATTTTATATTTTTTTTTAAGAAAAGAACAGGAAAAGATAATTTACTTAATATAAAGAAAGGATATAAAATTGATATATTTTTAAATTTTTCTTATATGAATAATGAATATAATGACAAATTTAATTTTATTCAATTAGTTACTGAAATTTTTAATAAAAATAATAATGTAATGTTTAGAAATGAAAAATTATATATGAATAATAATAATTATGAATTTATAAAGAAATTACATTTATTTTTAAATGCTCCTTTTTATTTTTTTAATATGTTTAATAATAAAACAAAAGAAATTCGATTAGTACATGATTATAAATATACGACGAATTTTTATAAAATTCAAATATATATATACCCACCGATACAAATACATAAAGCTTCTATCGTTATTCTTGTCTACGTTAATTTTATATATTATTACATGTATAATTATCCTTTTGTGTTCTTTTATATTTTTGTTTTTTTCTTGAGCTTCATCTTGATATTTTTCAACACTATCCTTTTTTTTATATTGAGTTGTTATTATTATTTTAAAAACGGATTATAAAAGGGGACAAACATAAAAAAAAAAAATATATATATATATATATATATATATATATATATTATACATAATATTATTGTCAATGACATGTATATGTTATATATTTAAAAATTATATAAGTTTTTTTTTTTTTTTTTAAACTGAAAGTACTTATTCCAAGAAAATAGAAAATAATATTTGGTATTTATAGATATGAGAGACTTATAAAATCTTAGGATGATTTTCTTACAAATATAAATGAGATTGAGTCATATAATAACATTTAATACAAAAAAGAGTTAGGAAAATTATAGAAATAATTTATGCTTTATAAAAATAGGCACATATATATATATATTTAATATTATTTATTAGAAATACAAATAATTATGAATTAATAAAAACATAAAAAAAGAAAAAAATTACACGATAGGGAAAATCGTCTAAATGATTTTTATTTGTACCAAAGAAAAAAATATATATATCATATAAATGTATGTTCATATATATATATATATATATATATTGTCTAAATTTTTCTTTTAAAGAAGAATTTCTTACGTGATAAAAAAAATATATAAGAAACAAAAAAACATTTTCTTGTAATATATATATAATATATATATATATATATATAATTATACATAATATTATTCCAAAAAATATTAATACATATATGTCATATAATTATGCAAGACATATTTTTTTCATGTTCTATTATATTTTGTTATGTCATGGAGATATTACTTTTTTTTGAATATTTATTAATAACTGATAAGTATATTACCTATAATATATATATATATATATATATATATATGTATGTATAATTTTTTTTTTTTTTTTTTTTTTTTCTTTTATTTAGCTAGCTGTTTCCACTTTTGGTTAGCTGTCCAATCTTGAAGGAAGATTTCTCTCCATTTATTAAAGGAATCATATTTATCTTTTGCCCAATCCTCCAGTTTATCTTTTTTCATATGATTAATTACTTGGTTTTTATTATGTATCCAATTATTCCACATAAAGTTTTGATGATTTGTTCTTTCTTTCCATTTAATCCAATATTGTTTAACGTCTTGTGTCCATGCATATTTTGATGAATCAAGTTTTATCATTTTTTCCCAGAAGGAATTTTCATCAATAATCCAATCATTGGATAGCCACATGGAATTTTTTTCATGTAGCCATTTTATCCATTGTTGATCAATATGTGTGTTAATTTCTTCTGTAATTTCTTGTATGAAGATATTCCAATCATTTTCAAGAAAATATTTTAAAGTATTATAAGCCCAATGTTCCCATTGTTTTTCATTCCATGTTAATGATATATGTAATAAATGTGTTTTATATTCTGGATTTATATTTTCATTAATGTTTCCCCATTTATTTTCTAAATGTTGAATCCATTCATTCCAATTACTATGTTTCTCTTGTAATATATTTCTTTCATCATTTTGTAACACAAGATAAAAATCTTCCCATTCATTTCTGATGTGGTTAAACATGTTATTCCATTCTGATGCTTTCCACTTTTCTGAGATATCTAGTAATTGTTCAGTAGAAATAAAATTGTTGCTTAATTCATCTTTTTCTTGTTGTTTGTCTGGTTGAATGATCTAAGAAAAATAAAGAAGGGTTAATAAAAATTAAAAAAAAATATAAAAATAAAAATATATATATATGTATATGTATATATTAATATGTATGTATTTATATATATATATATATATATATATATATTTTTTATTATTACCGATGATATGGCGGTAACCCATAAAACAGTACAAGAGAGCGAACAAATTTTAAAGCATTTATGAAATATCATTTTTGATGTATAAAAATAAATATATAAATAAATAAATAAATATATATATATATATATATATATATATAGCAAATTAAATTATAAAGTTATTATATTATTTTTAATTTAATCAAAAAAAAAAAAAAAAAAAAAAAAAATTTATATGATAGACAGAACCAAAAAAAATTATAGAACATTATAAATATTTATTTATGCAAATGGTTGATTATTTTTTTAGTTTTGTTTAATATGAGAATCTATATATTTATAAAAATATACAATATATAATATAAATATAATAAAATATAATATAATATATTATATATATTATATATATATATATATATTATATTTGGGTTGTATATTTATATTTTTATACAATAAATTAATTTATAAATTTATTATATTATATTATATTTAATTTAAATAAAAAAAAAAAAAAAAAAAAAAAGAAAATAATAAAAAAAATAAAAAAAAAAAAAAAAAAAAATAATAAAAAAAATAGAAAAAAAAAAAAAAAAAAATAGAACCATTTAAAAATAATTATTAATTCAAATGGTTCTTTATTATTTTTTTTTAATTCTTTTTAATATGAGAATCTATATTTTATAAAAATATACATATATAATATTAATATGTATATATTCGGGTTATATATTTTTTTTTATTATATCTATAATATTATATAATTTTAATATCTTTGAGAACCAAACCTTTTTATTATTTGTTTTTATTTTTTTTTATTTTTTTTTATTTTTTTTTATTTTGTTGGAATAATATAATTTTAAATTGTAAAATGAAATTATATCTATATACTTATTATTTTTACTTTTTTTCATGCTTAAAAAAATTAATAGAAGCCATTTTTATTACAAAAAATAAAAAAAAAAAAGTAAAAAAAAAAAAAAAAAAAAAAAGAATATATATATATATATATATATATATATAATTATTACAATAGTGGTGGAAATACATATTATAGTAAATTATAGATATGTATCATATATTGTTTAATATATTAAAAAATTAAATTATATATATATTTAACCGTATCTTCAAAAATAATATGTCAGTTATTATTTTTAAATATGAAATGAATCTTTTAAAAAGTACATGTGAAAAAAATAAAAAATGAAGAAAAAGAACCAAAATCATTAACAATTAACATATTTTTTCCCTTTTTTCAAAATGTAGTTAAATCATAATATATATATATATATATATGTTTTTTTTTTTTTTTTTTTTTTTTTTTTTTTTTTTTCATTTTGCGGAAGAAAGAAACAAAATTTGAATGAAAAAAAAAAAAAAAAAAAATATTTCTAGTGGTATATAATATTAATATTATAAAGATGATAATAAAATACTGTTTTATTCTTATAATTTGGTTATTCATGTTTGTATGTTATTAAAGTATATAAATTATTTTTATGAAAAATATCATTAATATATTTATGTCAATGTTGTATATTATAATGAATAATTGGATAAATAAAATAAAAAATATATAATAAAAGAATATAAAGGTATATATTATTATTTATTTAATAAGTGTCCACTTTCTCATTATTATATTATAAATATATATTTTTTATATATATATTTTATATATATATATTTTTTATATATATATATTTTATATATATATATTTTTTTTTTCGTAAAAATATAGGGTTTAAAAATAATAATATATAGTATAAAAAAAATATCATTGGGGAGGGGGGAAAAGGTTAAAAAAAAAAAATATACATATCCTCATTTATGGGTATGAAAAGTTTGAATATATAGCATATTTAATTTAATGTTTAATATTTATTTTTTAGTCACAATTTTACTATGTAATTAAGAATAATATTAAAAACATTGTAAAATGTTATTGATGTTATTTATTATATATAATATAATTTTTTTTATTATAATATGAATTTAATATTTATCCATATATTTTTCGATAATTAAAAAATAAGGAAAAAGGGAGAATAATAAATATAAATATAAATATATAAATATATATATATATATATATATATATATATATATATATATTTTTTTTTTTATAGAGAGATTTTTGTAAAATAATATACATAAATATTATTATGAGAATATTAATATATTGTATAATTTTACTTTTTATTATATAATGCTATTAAAATATATTTTTATATCACTTTACTTTTTTTGTGTTGGAAAAATAAAAAGAAATTTGGATATTTATAAGAGGGATTCATTAAAAAAAAAAATTAAGTTCCAAAATATTATATAATTTTTAAATTAAGGAAAATTTTATTTTATATGTATATATATATGTGCATATATTTTATTTTTTATAATAATAAAGGGAAAAATAGAAAAATGGATATTTTGTTATTTATAAATTAATTAGTGTATTTTATGATTTTTTTTTTGTATATTATATATATATATATATATATATATTTTTTTTTTTTCTTGTTTTTGTAAATATTTTTTCGTTTTTTTTATTGTGTATATATATATATATATATTTTTTTTTTTTCTATAACATTTAGAATTTAAATAATATTATAGGTTTTAAATTTTTTTTCTCAATTATCCATTATTTTATTTTATTTCCCCTTAAAGATTTCTTTTTAAGTAAATATATTATTGTAAAAATTATAAATTATATATTTATATATTTATTTTCTTGTTTTTGTAAATATTTGTTGGTTTTTTTTTATTATGTATATATATATATGTTTTTTCTAAAACATTTAGAATTTATATAATATTATAGGTTTTAAATAAAATTTCTCCATTATCCATTATTTTATTTTATTTCTCCGTAAAAATTTCTTTTTAAGTAAATATACTGTTGTAAAAATTATAGATTATATATATATATATATATATGTAGATATTGTATTTTTCTATATTTTTTTATTAGGAATATAGATATTTGGATAATTGTGACATAATCTATGTAGTATAATTATATATATTAATTTTTTAAAATGTAAACCTATATTTAGAAATATATATAATGATACAAATTAATGTGTATTTTGATTTTTACTATTTATCAAAAGAATAAATAGATATATATATGTATATATTATATATTTATTTTTTATAAAAAAACTAATTCGATATGATGTTATTATTTGTATGTTTATAAATTCTCTGGGGAAAGGTGTTATATCGTATATTTTTGAAATGTACAGTACAGAATTTAATTAACCCTAATTTTGTACATATTCCTTTTCTCATTATATATATATATATATATATATTATTTATATATATATATATATATTTTTTTTTTTGTGTATAATGCTAAATATGATACAAAAAAAAAAAAACCTATTTTTAAGATCTATATTAATTAAATTTATTATTATATCTTTTTTGGGAATATTATATCTGTTTTTTTACGTAAAAATACATATATATATATTAAATTTTTTATTTTTTTTTGTACATATATGGTTATACATGTAAATTAGCTTTTTAATAATATATACATATATATAATATATATATATGTACATCATTTTTTTTTTTTTTTTTTTTTTTTTTTTTTTTTTTTTTTTTGTTTTAGAATGTCGAAGTTTTGGAGGATAAGGAAACTAATAATTTAGAATTAATCGTGAATGAGTCACGATATTTAGCTGAAAGTCGAAAAGATTTAGAGAAAAAAGGTGATAAACCTAATAATATTAATGTTGATAATTTCGGAGTTAGGGGAAGTAAAAATAAATGTGCTATAAATAGTGAAGAGAGGCGTGGAAATAATTGTGAAGGAATAAGTAAATTGTTTGTAGGGTGTACAAAAGGTTTAAAAAAATTTTGGAATAAAATTAGTTGTGATCCTTTATGTATTGAAAAAAACGATTCAAATAGTGATAATAATTATAATAATGATAATAATATTCAAAATAATACTTGTAGTGTTAATAATGATTTATTAAAAAATGAATTCGAAATAAAGGATGTAAATGTTAAAGAAGTTGATGATGATATTATATCTAGGGATATGAATAAAAATTGTGTAAATGAAATAAATAATATGAACAAAGAAAAGGATTCAAAAATAATTTATACTTGGGATTTAGGTAGAGAATCCTTAGGGAAATTATTAGATTCTTCAAAAAATTTTAGTATAAATGGAGTTAAATATGATGACTGGGAAACGACCCCAATACCTACATGTGGAGCTTCTAGGGTTATGGAGAAATGTCAAAAGATGTATAAGGTGGTTATAAAACCGAAGGAGAAGGACGATAAAGTGGATAATAAAATAAAAATGGGAAATTGTAATGATTGTGATAAAATTAAAGGAAAGGATAATAATGAAGAGGAGGGTGATGAAATCAAATTATTTATGAAAAAAGTACCTATTGATGTATGGGTAAAGCAATATGATTTGATGAAAGAATATGATGGAGAATATTTATCTGTAGGGGAGAATTTTGTAATGGAAAGTGTAGTGTTAGCATTTTTAAATGAATATCATCCGGGTATAGCACCAAAATTTTATAAATTTTTATATGAGCCGGATATGAACAATGACTTAAATAAT
>NC_004325.2:107500-115000 GCF_000002765.6 Plasmodium falciparum 3D7 | reverse complement strand
TACAGCCATATGCTCATTTAGGATGTAGAAAACCTGATGAGAATGAACCTCAGATAAATAGATGGATTCTGGAATGGGGGAAATATAATTGTAGATTAATGAAGGAGAAAGAAAAATTGTTAACAGGAGAATGTTCTGTTAATAGAAAAAAATCTGACTGCTCAACCGGATGTAATAATGAGTGTTATACCTATAGGAGTCTTATTAATAGACAAAGATATGAGGTCTCTATATTAGGAAAAAAATATATTAAAGTAGTACGATATACTATATTTAGGAGAAAAATAGTTCAACCTGATAATGCTTTGGATTTTTTAAAATTAAATTGTTCTGAGTGTAAGGATATTGATTTTAAACCCTTTTTTGAATTTGAATATGGTAAATATGAAGAAAAATGTATGTGTCAATCATATATTGATTTAAAAATCCAATTTAAAAATAATGATATTTGTTCATTTAATGCTCAAACAGATACTGTTTCTAGCGATAAAAGATTTTGTCTTGAAAAGAAAGAATTTAAACCATGGAAATGTGATAAAAATTCTTTTGAAACAGTTCATCATAAAGGTGTATGTGTGTCACCGAGAAGACAAGGTTTTTGTTTAGGAAATTTGAACTATCTACTGAATGATGATATTTATAATGTACATAATTCACAACTACTTATCGAAATTATAATGGCTTCTAAACAAGAAGGAAAGTTATTATGGAAAAAACATGGAACAATACTTGATAACCAGAATGCATGCAAATATATAAATGATAGTTATGTTGATTATAAAGATATAGTTATTGGAAATGATTTATGGAATGATAACAACTCTATAAAAGTTCAAAATAATTTAAATTTAATTTTTGAAAGAAATTTTGGTTATAAAGTTGGAAGAAATAAACTCTTTAAAACAATTAAAGAATTAAAAAATGTATGGTGGATATTAAATAGAAATAAAGTATGGGAATCAATGAGATGTGGAATTGACGAAGTAGATCAACGTAGAAAAACTTGTGAAAGAATAGATGAACTAGAAAACATGCCACAATTCTTTAGATGGTTTTCACAATGGGCACATTTCTTTTGTAAGGAAAAAGAATATTGGGAATTAAAATTAAATGATAAATGTACAGGTAATAATGGAAAATCCTTATGTCAGGATAAAACATGTCAAAATGTGTGTACTAATATGAATTATTGGACATATACTAGAAAATTAGCTTATGAAATACAATCCGTAAAATATGATAAAGATAGAAAATTATTTAGTCTTGCTAAAGACAAAAATGTAACTACATTTTTAAAGGAAAATGCAAAAAATTGTTCTAATATAGATTTTACAAAAATATTCGATCAGCTTGACAAACTCTTTAAGGAAAGATGTTCATGTATGGATACACAAGTTTTAGAAGTAAAAAACAAAGAAATGTTATCTATAGACTCAAATAGTGAAGATGCGACAGATATAAGTGAGAAAAATGGAGAGGAAGAATTATATGTAAATCACAATTCTGTGAGTGTCGCAAGTGGTAATAAAGAAATCGAAAAGAGTAAGGATGAAAAGCAACCTGAAAAAGAAGCAAAACAAACTAATGGAACTTTAACCGTACGAACTGACAAAGATTCAGATAGAAACAAAGGAAAAGATACAGCTACTGATACAAAAAATTCACCTGAAAATTTAAAAGTACAGGAACATGGAACAAATGGAGAAACAATAAAAGAAGAACCACCAAAATTACCTGAATCATCTGAAACATTACAATCACAAGAACAATTAGAAGCAGAAGCACAAAAACAAAAACAAGAAGAAGAACCAAAAAAAAAACAAGAAGAAGAACCAAAAAAAAAACAAGAAGAAGAACAAAAACGAGAACAAGAACAAAAACAAGAACAAGAAGAAGAAGAACAAAAACAAGAAGAAGAACAACAAATACAAGATCAATCACAAAGTGGATTAGATCAATCCTCAAAAGTAGGAGTAGCGAGTGAACAAAATGAAATTTCTTCAGGACAAGAACAAAACGTAAAAAGCTCTTCACCTGAAGTAGTTCCACAAGAAACAACTAGTGAAAATGGGTCATCACAAGACACAAAAATATCAAGTACTGAACCAAATGAGAATTCTGTTGTAGATAGAGCAACAGATAGTATGAATTTAGATCCTGAAAAGGTTCATAATGAAAATATGAGTGATCCAAATACAAATACTGAACCAGATGCATCTTTAAAAGATGATAAGAAGGAAGTTGATGATGCCAAAAAAGAACTTCAATCTACTGTATCAAGAATTGAATCTAATGAACAGGACGTTCAAAGTACACCACCCGAAGATACTCCTACTGTTGAAGGAAAAGTAGGAGATAAAGCAGAAATGTTAACTTCTCCGCATGCGACAGATAATTCTGAGTCGGAATCAGGTTTAAATCCAACTGATGACATTAAAACAACTGATGGTGTTGTTAAAGAACAAGAAATATTAGGGGGAGGTGAAAGTGCAACTGAAACATCAAAAAGTAATTTAGAAAAACCTAAGGATGTTGAACCTTCTCATGAAATATCTGAACCTGTTCTTTCTGGTACAACTGGTAAAGAAGAATCAGAGTTATTAAAAAGTAAATCGATAGAGACGAAGGGGGAAACAGATCCTCGAAGTAATGACCAAGAAGATGCTACTGACGATGTTGTAGAAAATAGTAGAGATGATAATAATAGTCTCTCTAATAGCGTAGATAATCAAAGTAATGTTTTAAATAGAGAAGATCCTATTGCTTCTGAAACTGAAGTTGTAAGTGAACCTGAGGATTCAAGTAGGATAATCACTACAGAAGTTCCAAGTACTACTGTAAAACCCCCTGATGAAAAACGATCTGAAGAAGTAGGAGAAAAAGAAGCTAAAGAAATTAAAGTAGAACCTGTTGTACCAAGAGCCATTGGAGAACCAATGGAAAATTCTGTGAGCGTACAGTCCCCTCCTAATGTAGAAGATGTTGAAAAAGAAACATTGATATCTGAGAATAATGGATTACATAATGATACACACAGAGGAAATATCAGTGAAAAGGATTTAATCGATATTCATTTGTTAAGAAATGAAGCGGGTAGTACAATATTAGATGATTCTAGAAGAAATGGAGAAATGACAGAAGGTAGCGAAAGTGATGTTGGAGAATTACAAGAACATAATTTTAGCACACAACAAAAAGATGAAAAAGATTTTGACCAAATTGCGAGCGATAGAGAAAAAGAAGAAATTCAAAAATTACTTAATATAGGACATGAAGAGGATGAAGATGTATTAAAAATGGATAGAACAGAGGATAGTATGAGTGATGGAGTTAATAGTCATTTGTATTATAATAATCTATCAAGTGAAGAAAAAATGGAACAATATAATAATAGAGATGCTTCTAAAGATAGAGAAGAAATATTGAATAGGTCAAACACAAATACATGTTCTAATGAACATTCATTAAAATATTGTCAATATATGGAAAGAAATAAGGATTTATTAGAAACATGTTCTGAAGACAAAAGGTTACATTTATGTTGTGAAATATCAGATTATTGTTTAAAATTTTTCAATCCTAAATCGATAGAATACTTTGATTGTACACAAAAAGAATTTGATGACCCTACATATAATTGTTTTAGAAAACAAAGATTTACAAGTATGTCATGTTATAAAATTAAAAACAATATACATTAATATGTTAATAAAAAAAATAATATATTTTTTTCTCTTTTTCTTTTTTTTTAATAGGTATGCATTATATTGCCGGGGGTGGTATAATAGCCCTTTTATTGTTTATTTTAGGTTCAGCCAGCTATAGGAAGAATTTGTAAGAAAAAAAGGATGAAGAAATATAAACAAAAATATAAATATATGCATATATATTTAAGTATTATAAGAACATATATATAAATAAATATGTATATTTTTATTTTATTATTATAGGGATGATGAAAAAGGATTCTACGATTCTAATTTAAATGATTCTGCTTTTGAATATAATAATAATAAATATAATAAATTACCTTATATGTGTAAGGAAAAAACTAAAAAACAAAAAAAAAAAAAAATATATATATATATATATATATTTACGGATGCATTTCCACATTCCTATTATTTCTTATTCTTATAATTTTTATTATTTATTTATTTATTTTTTTTTTTCGTAGTTGATCAACAAATAAATGTAGTAAATTCTGATTTATATTCGGAGGGTATTTATGATGACACAACGACATTTTAATTAAAAATTTAAAGGACATAATATTTTATTATAAAAAATAAGGTAAATGTATATATATATATATTAATATATATATTGCATTTTTCTAATTTCTAATTTCTAATTATTTTTTCTTTTTCTTTTTTTTTGTTTTTTTTGTTTTTTTTTAATTTTTTTTTTTTTTAAATTAAAATATTTGTTAATACTTTTTATAAATTATGTCATATATATATATATATATATATATATATATAAGACATATTAAATATATTTTTGCTTATTAAATATATATAAAATTATTTTAAATTTGTATATTTTTTTTTACCTAATGGTTCCATATTTTTTATTTTATTTTGACAAAAAAAATATGTATATATGCATAAATAATTATTAATTTTTATTTATAGTATAAAAAATAAATAAAAAAAAAAATATATTAATTCATTAAATGTTCATTTTTAATTTTCTGGATGTTTGATTGGTTATATATTATATATATAATATATATAATATATTTATTTATTTGTTTATATGTCCCATGTTTCTTTTATATTACATAGCAAATAAAGAAGTATTCAGGGAAATTCATAGTAAGATAATTAATTGTGTAAAAATTATATATATAAATTAAAAAAGAAAAAAAAAATTATGATGAATTATGAAATAATTTATCTGTTGGTTTTTATTTAATTATTATTATTTTTTTTGCCATTTATAAGATTAAAAATATTTTTATGCATACAAAATAAAGAATGTGTAATAATATTATATATATATATATATATAATATATATATATTAGTAATATGTCTTTGAACAATATATATAACATTAAAATTAGAATCAAAGTAAAAAGAAAATAGTAATAATAATAATAATTGTAATAAAAATATTATTATAATTAATTACATAGTTCCTTATTTTATATTTTTTTGTATCTAATATTATAAAAGGATAGGAACAACAAATTATTTAAAAAAAAAAAAAAAAAAAAAAAAAAAAATATATTATATGATTTTTTTTTTTTAAAATATTAATTACATAATATAAAGCAAGTAATGCTCATCTTTATTTAACAGCTGAAAATATTTTAATTATAAAAAATTTTCGATATGAGCTTTTGTGATTATGATAAAAGTACAGAAATAAATATACTACTAAATTATGACGTATAAAAGAAATGAATAAATACATTTTATTTGAATCATGTTAATGAAATATGATTAAAAATTGAAACTTTTCAGCATAATATGGAGTAATATATAATATGTATAAAAATTTGAGTGTTATGGATCTTGAAAAATTAAAAGCCATGATGAATTAAGTAAAAGAAAAGATATATTTTTTGATGGTAAAAACTGCATATATATATATATATTTAATCTCAGTATTTTCATTATGTGAATATAGAATGATGGATATTTATGGAACTGTCCCAATTACGCGGATGATGATGTTTTTTTTAAAAAAGAGAGGAAAATTATAAGAATTTAAATATATTCAACGTAACAATATAATGGTCAAATGAATAGAAAAATATCATTAAGGTAATAAAGTCATAATTTGATGATACCGCAAAAAAAAAAAAAAAAAAAAATATTTAAATGAAAAAGAAATGGCGCACATATATATATATATATAATATTGCACACAAAATTAAAAGTAAATAAAAGAAATAGATGATATTATTTTTAAAAAGATATATTATATTTCTGTTCATTGTTATCATTAATTAAATTTTTTTTTTGTTTTGAGCAAAAAAAAAAAAAAAAAAATAATAATTATTATATAGGTAACTAAATATATATGAATTTTTTTTTTTTTTTTTCAATAATTTCCGCATATTTCCACTTAAAATAAATAAATATTTAATTTTTTGTTAAATTACCTTTGTTATGTTTCTATAAAGAAGAAAAATATGAATCCTTATGTATTTTATTTTATTTATTTTATTTTTTTTTTTTCTTGTTAAGGGTGATATACATATTTATATATCATTATAAATACATATACATAATAATTTTTTATTTTATTTTTGTATGTGAAATAAATTTATTTTCTTGATTAAATTATATATATATATATATATATATATACATATATATTTCTGTAGAAGGATCTTATAAAAGGAATGTTTATTAATATAATATAAAATTATTATGCATATATAGACAAACAAAAATAAATAAATATATATATATATATATATATTATACATTTCAATTAATAATTTTCTTGTATTTTTTCTTGGTTTTTATTTGTTAATATTATTATTATTTGTTTTTTCTTCTTTTTTTTTTTTTTTTTTTTTTTTTTTTTGTGCGTAATATTTTATATAATAATTATATAGTTATATAAATTTTTTTTTATAAAAAATTAAGTGTATATATATATATATATATATATATGTATTAATTTTTACAATGGATAAAAATAATTTGATACCCAAAGGTAGTAATTATAATGAGAATGTGGAGGTAATATCTCGAGTGGATACATTTAATAATAAATATGGATTATCTATAAAAAATTATTCATGGATAGTTAAAGAGGTGATTGCTATTATAATATTAGTACATGGTTTAGGTTCAAGTTTACGTTTTGGTTTTTTGAGACATAGCGTAAATATAGTAGATAATATGCATGCTACATTAATTGATAGTGATAATTTTTATATTTATAAAAATAGTTGGATTGAAGAATTTAATAAGAATGGTTATTCTGTATATGGAATAGATTTACAAGGTCATGGAGAATCTGATGGGATAGCTAATTTAAGACTTCATATAAATGATTTTGATGATTTTTCTGATGATGTTATAGATCATATTAAAAAAATACATCATTCGATTATGTTCGAAAATGATAAGAAAGGTAATTTATATAATAATAATAATAATAATAATAATAATAATAATAATAAAATGGAAAGTATGGAAAAAATTCCTATGTATTTAATTGGTTATTCTATGGGAGGAAATATAGTTTTAAGAACTTTAGAAATATTAGGAAAATAAAAAGATCGAATTTCAAAATATAATATTAAAGGAATTATATGTATTTCTGCTATGGTTTCAGTACAATTAGTAGGGTTTACAGATTCTTTTAAATATCGATACTTTTATTTACCAGCAACATGGTTGCTTGCTACCTTATTTCCAACATATAGACAAAAAACAGGAAGTGTTGAATTTAAGAAATTTCCATATGTTAATGATATTATATCATTAGATAGTGGTAGATTTAAGGGTGATAAAACAAATAAATTTAC
>NC_004325.2:0-102500 GCF_000002765.6 Plasmodium falciparum 3D7 | reverse complement strand
GTAATATCATATCGCAAATTAAAAGAAATAAATATAAAAACAAATTTTAAAATAACAAATACATTCATGCAAGAAAAAAAAAAAAAAAAAAAAAAAAAAAAAACACACATTTCTTTTTCATATATCTTGTTTTAAATATTTTATTTTCATAAAGAGAAATCGTTCATTTAGTATTATTCTGTTTATAAAAATTAAAACTTTAATATATATATTTTTTTTTATTCATCATATTCTTCATTGTGTTCTTCAACATTTTCTTCATCATATTCTTCAACATTCTCTTCAACATTCTCTTCAACATTCTCTTCTACATTTTCTTCTACATTTTCTTCTACATTTTCTTCTACTTCTTCAACATTTTCTTCTACATTTTCTTCAACATTTTCTTCTACATTTTCTTCTACATTTTCTTCTACTTCTTCAACATTTTCTTCATCATATTCTTCAACATTTTCTTCTACATTTTCTTCTACATTTTCTTCTACATTTTCTTCTACTTCTTCAACATTTTCTTCATCATATTCTTCAACATTTTCTTCTACTTCTTCAACATTTTCTTCATCATATTCTTCAACATTTTCTTCTACATTTTCTTCTACATTTTCTTCAACATTTTCTTCTACATTTTCTTCAACATTTTCTTCTACATTTTCTTCTACATTTTCTTCTACATTTTCTTCTACATTTTCTTCTACATTTTCTTCTACATTTTCTTCTACATTTTCTTCTACATTTTCTTCAACATTTTCTTCAGCATCATGTTCTACATTTTCTTCAGCATCATGTTCTACATTTGCTTCAGCATTATGTTGTACATGTTCGGGTACATTTTCATTTTGGTTTTTCATTTCTTTATTAATTGTGCTAATTCCATGCATAATATATCCTACAACATCTTGGGTATCATATTTTTTTGCTTTTTTATCGTTTCTTTTACCACCTGCATATCTCTCCATAATGGATGATAATTTTTTTAATGATTGAGCTCTCTTTTTAAGAGTTTTTTCATCTACTGAATTATCTGACAACAATTGTTCAGCGGCATTTAAAGCTGTGTTCTCTATATCATAAAGGGAAATATCTACTATATAACTAACAATTTTTTCTAATATTTCCTTCTGATCTGTATAACTTAAATCTGAAATATTTTTTGATTGGTTTCCGTTATCAACATTGGAATTGATGTTTTCGAAATTGTATGTTATTGAATTCATTTGTTCACTACTTCCTACATATTCTTTCAATGTACTCATTAGGTTATTATTTATATTTGCTAATTCTTGTTTATTAGCCTGGGTTCTCTGTTGAAGTTTCTTAGCTGATTTTGAGGATTTTTTCAAATGTGTTTTAGCGACATGTTTGAATATCCATCTTAAAGATTCTAATATTGGTATATCAAAGCGAGATCCTTTTAAACCTTCAAGTTTTGTTATAATTGGTACATTCCATTTTGAATCACCAGCTATACATGGTTGTAATATATTTAATAAATATTCAGATACATGTGCTTCTCTTTCTTTTTGATATTGTTCCATAAATTTTAATAAATGTTCACTTTTATTCTCTAAATCATTCATAGATAATCTCTTTTCAAAAAAGAATCTCAAAAGAGTTACTATTTGGGGTGTTCCGGTAAAATCTTTAAATTTTTCTAAACTAGATAATAAATAAAAGATGGATGGATTCATAAAGTTGACTTGTTTTATTCCATCATATCCGTATTTATTGTACCATCTTTTTTTATCAATATCTCCTAAAACTTGGTAGGCTTCGTTGACTTTCCTAAAGTTGTGGAAAACAGTAGAACCTGATCTTTGGTATGGATAGTAATTTTCAGCTAACTTAAAATAACGTTCAGTAATTTCGTTCATATCAGCATTAACACCAACACCTAATATATCGTAATATAATGTATCGGGGATTTCAATTGTTGGAGCTGCTTCTGAAGTTTGTTGAACATCACTAGCTGGTTCTTCTACGTGTTCTTCAGCAACAGTTGGTTCTTCTACATGTTCTTCAGCAACAGTTGGTTCTTCTACGTGTTCATCAGCAACAGTTGGTTCTTCTACATGTTCATCATCAGCAACAGTTGGTTCTTCTACATGTTCGTCATCAGCAGTGTGTTCTTCTACATGTTCATCATCAACAGTGTGTTCTTCTTCATTTTCTTTAACAGATTCTTCTTCAGATGTATCTAACATATCCATATATTTTTGTTTTTCCAAATCAAATAACAAATCTTCATCTGTATAAAGAGCATCTGATGTTTCATGGTCTAAGTATACACCATCTTTTACGGTATCATAATAATTAATAGCTGAATTAGTAATACTGGCCCTTAATGATGGTAATATATCACCATATTCATTTACTTGTTGTTCTTGAACGGTTTGGACTGGTTCTTCTTGTTGTGGTTCAACTGTTTCGATATCTCCCCCCCCACAACATAACCATCCTCTTCTACTTTTTTTCTTCTTCGGTTTTTGAGCTCTTTTCTTCATTTCTGCTTCTGCAGCTTTTGCGGCTCTGTGTTCTAAACTTTTCAATTCATTTATATGTTTAAAGGAAGAAATGTCACTATTCATAATTTTTCTGCATGAATATTGAATTTGGTTGGATAAAGCTTTCCAAGCGATTTGGTTCAACACAGTCAATCTTCTATATTCTTCAAGATTTAAATATTTCTGCCTGTACCAGTTTTTAAATTGTGAGTTCAATCTTTCTTCAAGGTTCTCTCCTCCTTGATCAATAAGTTTTATGCATTGTGTCCATTTGCTCTCATATGCTTCTTTTGGCATATCATATTGAACCTTGTACTGACTGTAAGTTTTCTGTAATTTTTCTTTTAAAGAATCATATTTTCTTTTATTAATATCCATTATTTCATCCCATAAAGTTTGCATTTTTTTTATAATGTCTCCTCCACTTCTTCCTAAGTTATCAACCTTTTCGTTATAGTCGAAAAGAACTTTATCTACAATAAGTGGATTGAACTCACTTATATGAGGAATGGCTTCATAGTTATTAGAATATCGATATCTATTTACATCAGTCATGAACTTCTCATTAAAACCCAAAATATTTGTATGATCAATATCAGGAGGACTTTCTAAGGTAAACGTAGGTTTTTCGAAGGGTAAACCAAATACCTGACTTACAACTATTGGGTTTTCAGAATCAGCATATGGGTTTACTGGCAATGTTTCCCCGTATAAATTTCTTGAACATCTATCAGTAAATTGTACGCCAGAAGATGAACTTCCATTATATCCAAGATTACCCTATGAAAAAAAAAAAAAAAAAAAAAAAAAAATTATATATAATAACAAAGATATATTATATATTATTAAAAACGGTATTATAATATATAAAATATGCATGACATATAAAAAAGAATAGAATAAAATAAAATAAGCATTAACATAAAAAATTAAATATAAAAAATATGTATTTTATTTCAAAAAAAAAAAAAAAAAAAAAAACTTACATTTAAAATGATATATAGTATTCCAATAATTGGAAGAACACCACGTTTAGAACACAACACCTTTAAAAAGCTCTTATTTTCATTTCTTTTTTCTTCATCATCAAATGAATATATGGTGGGATTTTTTTCCTTAACATTTTTTGTATCCATATATTGTTGAGAAAAAATCCAACTATATGCATGAAAAGGTCTCATAATTATTTAGATATTTTCTTATTATAAATTATGTAAAAGTAAAAAATTAAAACCAAGTAATTTTTTTTTTTTTTTTTTTTTTAATAATATGTCTAAATAATATTATAATATATATAAATATAAAAATAGTAAATTTTTTTTTCTAGAAAAAAAAAAATATTATTATAAATATATATATATATATTAAAATATATTTAATTTATAGAAAATGTTATTTATATAAAATATATAAAAAAAAAAAAAAAAATAATATATAAATATTTTAATAATAATAAAATATTTTTAAAAATTATTTTATTTTATTTTTTTTTTTTTTTTTCGCTATCATATAAAATAATAAAAAAAAAATATTTATATATTATAAATAAATTATTTCTTTTTTTTTTTTTTTTTTTTTTTTCTAACAAAAAATACATAAATATAAAAAAAATAAAAAAAAATTATATGAACTTTTATTTTTTTTTTATAATTAGGTTTTATTATTTTTTTTTTGTATTTTATCAAAATAAAAAAGAACAAA
This sequence comes from Plasmodium falciparum 3D7, assembly GCF_000002765.6. Classification (NCBI taxonomy): domain Eukaryota; phylum Apicomplexa; class Aconoidasida; order Haemosporida; family Plasmodiidae; genus Plasmodium; species Plasmodium falciparum. The sequence continues at coordinate 98,298 of NC_004325.2, read as the reverse complement.
TATATAACAACCAAGAATAAGGAAGCTTTTAATTTATTTATTATTTTTTTTTTTTAATAATTCAACCACAGTAAAGTATTTTATATATTTTAAAATTTAACCAAACGAAATCTATCAACCGATATATATTAAATCTATATAAAAATTATTAAATAAATTTATTTATTTATTTTATTTTTATTTTATTTTATTATTATTATTTTTTTTTTTTTGTATTTCCTTTAATATAATGTGAGCAAATAAAAAATAAAAAAATATAGCTTTAAAAAGATAAAAGATATTCTATTATAAGAATATTTTAAATAATACAAAAATACAGAGACGACTAACTATATTATATATTTATTTGTTATTTTAGAAAGAAAATACAACAAAAGATTATATATTTATTATATATAAAATTTATTAATATTTTTTTATTTTTTTATAATTTTAATAAAAATATTCTTAAATTAAAACAAAATGTATATAAATAAGAACAAATAGATTATTTCATATATATAAAAAATAATTATATATTTTAAAATATGCTATTTTTTATATTATTTTTTTTGTTTTTTCTTCTTTTCTTTTAATTTATATATTATCGTTTCTTAATTTTTTTTTTATTCTTTAATTTTTAATGCAAGAATATTATTTTTTTTAGAATAAATCTAAATATATTATTAAACAGAACAAAACCTATTTTTAAATGATATTATTATATATAAACGATTGTTTTTTTTTATATTTATAATAATATTTTTATAATATTATATGATATTCAAATAAATAATCTTTAATAAAAATTATAAAAAATACATGAATGTATTTATATATATATAATTTAATTATAAATAAATAAACTACATAGAAAAAATATAATTAAAAGATATTTATTAATATATAATATTATTATTTAAAATTAATTTAAAAATAATATATTATATAATATTATTATTTAATAACATTTTAATCTGTTGTAATATTTAGATCAAAAGTGCTCAGGATATATAATATATAATTTCTATGTATTTATTTTTATATGTTTTAAAAGTACCATGCATGTTTTTACAAATATTTCATAATATATATTAATATATATATAAATCAAAAGTTTTAAAAAAATAAGTTTTATTTATTTGTTTTTATTATATAAAAAAATACTTATTTTAAATTTATATAAGAATATTTTATACAATGATAATAATTTTTAAAAATATCACTCTTATATAATTATATATTATTTTATTATTATTATTTTTTTTTTTTTTTTTTTTCACTTAATAAAAAAATATAATAAGTAAAAAAAGAAAAGAAAAAAAAAAAAAAGGAATTCCCTTTGTTATACATTTTATAAAAAAATATAAAAATTTATTTTTTAAGGTTTTTTTATAAGGTTTTTTCTTCTTCTTTTAAATAAATATAAAATAGAAATAAAATTATAATAAAATATATATTTATATTTATATTTATATTTATAATTTTATTTTATTTTTTATTTTTTTCTAGTATAATTAAAATTGTAATTTTTTTCTCTAAATGAATAAAAAATGATTGTATATATGATATGATAAAGTATAATGGTTTAAATGAATTTATATTTTTCCTAACAAAATATGATTTTTATAATATATATATATTATAGGTATTGTGAAATATATATTTTATTTAAATAATATAAAATAACTAAAAATAAAATATATATATTATGTATTTAAATATTTCGATATATGATTAATATTGAAGGAATGTATTAAAAATCATTTGTGTCTGAAACATGGAAATGTTTCAATTTAAATTTCTTTATTTTATATGTAAATTTTTTATTATATATATATATATATATATATATATATATATATATATATATATATATATACTTTTTTTTTTTTTTTTTTGTATAATATATATTTTGTTATGATATGATGAATATTTTTTGGGTTATGACATTGTTATATCTATATTTTTCCTTAATTTAAAAAAAAAAAAAAAAAAAAAAATGGTTTTATTATATTTTGAAAGTCATGAATGATTTACTATATATATATATATTTAATATTTTACAAATAAAATATAAACATATCATATATATAAAATTATAATTAATACATAAACTTATGAAATTTAATTGTATACCATTGTATTTAATACAAAATGTGAATAATGCATTTTAAAATAAATTTTAGAATATAAATTTCAAAAGAATAAAATGAATTATAAATTATAGTAATTATCATTTTAACTTAAAATTTTTTTTTTTTTTTTTTTTTATTTAAATATATATAAAGTCCATAAAATTTTTTTTTTAAGAAAATATTATTCAAATAATGTTATATCACGTGTCAAACAAAATTACAATATAATATATATATGTATATTATTTAAAAGTAATATGTTTCATATATTTAAGTAATACATTAGGTGCATAAATGTTTCTTGCATTCATGTTTCCATGAATTTTTTCGTCTTCTATATAACCATATGTACAAGATTATAAGTAAGACTATTGTCGCAATAAGAACATAAATAGCAATAGAAAAAGGAAATATAGTTGTATAGTAGCAGCTGTTGTAGCAGGTAAAACTACGTCGGAAAGACCACTAACACAAGCTGAACTACCAGCTTCAACATCTAAATTTAGAGTAACAGGATTAAACATATTATATATAGTAATACAAGACACACAATCTTTTAGATGATGTACAAAGTATGCTGCTGCAGAGTATTTTGCCTTTGCCAAACCTAAGATTGTTAAGAATGCACTAGCTACTGAGCAAGAACATATTCCACCTATACATCTTCGTTTTAGGTGTTTTAAATATTTATCTCTTCCTTTTGTTGTTGCTATTTTGGTATTGTTCCTATCAGTACATCCCCATGTTGATGAATCATCTGATCTGTCATTATGATTTGTGTACATATCAGATTTTAACATAATATGATTTTCTTCATCAAATATTTCTTCATATGTTTTCAATAATTCTTTTTCTACCGTAGACATTTCCTCTTCACTATATCTACTTTTAGTTTTTGTTCCATTTTTTTCTACTAGTTCTTGTAATTGTTCATATGGTTCATGAGTTTTTTGGTATTTTTTTGATTGCTTCCTCGTTCAATTTGTCGATTATTTTTTTAAGTTCTGGATTATTATGATAATGTGGATGGATTAGGATTTTGAATTTCCGTTAATAATCTTGATTTTATCGTTGTTCTTTGTGTGTCATTGTGAATGACGCTTATATTATAATTGTTATTTTGACCATTACCCTAAAAAGATAAAGAGGAATATACATAAATATATATATATATATATATATATATATGTGAATTATATATTTTAGTATATAGTTGAATATCTACTATACAGCTGAGTATAGAAAAATTACGGCAAACTGAAATTAGATGAGAATATAATACAGTTATTTTTGATAAAATGTAGTTCTTGAGTTATTTAATTAAATTATATAATTATTAAATAATCAAATAATTTTTATAATATATATTTTTTTATATTATCTAATAATTATTTAGAAATTGATCTATTCTTAATACATTTAATTATAATTATATACGTTATGTATTTTAAGGAGTTGTATTGCAATGATCTATTTATCTATAATAACAATATTAAAATTGTGTGTTAATTTATTTTGATTAGAAATAATATCCACAATTTTGTAAAATTAGAAAATAAATATAAAAATATATATATATATATATATATATATGTATATTGGAATTGAGCTTATTATTATATTCTTTAATTCTTTTTTATATATTTCAAATAAGGTATAACAAATAATTTTTTTTTAATTTAATTAAAATATTATATAAAAATTTCATGAAATTCAAAATAAGTTTTATTTTTTATATTATTATTATTAAAATAGGTAAGCTTTACTAAGTAAAAATATGTATAATAATATTTTTGACTTTTTTCAAAATATAAATATTTTTCTAATAAAGTTTTTCCATTAAGGTAAAATATATAAATAATAAATATATATTATAAATTATAATATAAAATAATTTATTATATATATATATATATATATATATTTGACAAAAACACATAATAACTTAAAATAATAATGTAAGTAGTATTTATATAAAACACTATACATATCATGTAATATTAATTTATTTTAAAAACATATAATATTCTTTTCTAAAAATATAAAATATAAAATAATAATACGATTAAGATGAAATATGATTGTGCATAGTATTATTTTGAAGAAAAGAATATTCAAAATACAAGGAAAGTTCATTCAATTAGACGAAATGTTTTAAATTTTTTTATCAATTACTGGAATTATATTGGTTGTAGTACTAAAAGTAAGTTAATGTATCTGAATATTTTTATAATATCAAATTATATATATATATATATATATATATATATATATATATATTACATCCATTTACCTTTTTATATTAATTATTTTTTGTTCACAATATAATATGTCGAATAAGTGAAACAATGGATGGAAGAGTTTATCATATATATAAAAGAAATTTATTTATGTTAGAAAGTGTAGAACATTCAAAATTTAGAAGTAACAATGAAAAGATTGAGTTAAAAAATAACGTACATGAACAAAAAATAATAATATTCCTCTTAGTTCAGAAGGTTCTATTAGTGAAAATGATGTAAATTTCAGTGATATGACCACTGAGGGGGAATGTAATCATATAAATTATATAATGATTTATCAAAAAAGTTAACTCTGGAAGAATTATATAATGTATTAGATAATTTAGAGGAACATCCATCTAATAAAAATTTTTATAGTATATGGAAAAATGTTTTGTGTATAACTAAAGAAGAATTTGATGATATTTCAAAAGAATTATCGTTTTATATTGAAGATTATTTACCTAAATATGAATATCCTTGTTATAATCATTTTCGGTGTAAGGATCGACCTGTATGTGCAGGAACTAAATACCGTACATGTTATAAATGAATGCATGATATTGAAGTTACCCTGTCATCTATAGATGTGAAAGATACTCTTAATTTTTATAATTTAGTTAAAGATGGAGTATCAATTGATGAAATGAAATATTATGTTTATTATTTTATAAAGTATGATGATTCATTGAAAATTGATTTATATAATAAACATAAGTATATATTTACAGAAAGGGTGAAAAATACACAAAGATTATATATTTTAACTAAATTTAAATGTATGTAATTACGTTATTTTTTTGGTAAAATATGTGTATATTTCATTTTACTATATTATATAAAAACTTAATTTAACATATATTTATTAAATTCTTTATATGATTTGTTTTATAGAGGAATATATAATAAAACAAGTATAAAATAAATTATTATATATAATTATTGGTGAGTTTCCATCAACAATTTGGAAAATACATTTTAATATTATGCATGTATTATTAATTTATGAAATGGATCGATCGATTATTTATTACACATATTGTTAAAAAATATTTTATTTCTAAAATAAAGGAAAATATATTAGTATTATAAAAATTTTGTTATAACAATATTTTAATGTTTCTATTTTCGTTGTTCTTTTTGCCTTCTTTCCTTTTCATTTTCTTCCAGTTATTATTAGTTTTTTTTTTTTTTTTTCATTTTAATTTTTTTTTTTCGTACTCATACGTACTATCATCATCATTATAGGAAATAATTTAATTTTTAGAAATATTAAGAATTTTATTTTTTTAAAGTTATAAATTATGTATAAATTAAAAATAAATAACTCCTTGTTTTTTCGTAATATGTATAACATCGTGTTACTTATTTAATATATAATAATAATATTATTATTAAAATATATAGTAATTAATTATTTGGTTACAACATGTAAAAATAGAATTAATGTATGATAAATTGTAATATACTATTAGTATTTTAAGAAATATATATATGTAATAATAATAATTATTATTATTATAAATAGAATATATTTGTATAATATATAACACTACATAAAACAATACAATGTATTGTGTAATAGTATATATAATTTCTCATATCATTAATTTTTTTTTTTTTTTTTTTGAATTTTTTTTTCTAATAATAATAAATATTAAAAATATTTTTCTGTGATAATTATATAATTAAATAGTTTAATAAATAATAATTTTTTTTAAATTAGTTCAAATTTTTTTTTAAAAATAATAATATTAATCTTTGCAACTACGTAGATAAATTAGAGAGAAAGGTATAACATACAACAATTTAAAAAAAAAAAAAATAAATAACAAAATATAAAAAAAATACAATTACTATTTGTTTGAAAAATACTTATTTTTTTTTTATTATGATACAAAATGTTTATTGTATAATTATTTTATATAATTGGAAAGATACGAAGTTATATTTTTGAATATCTATTATATACATATATGTTCCAATACGTTGTAATATATGTATTGTACAACTATAACAATTATTTATCTACACACTTTTATGTTATTTACAACAAAAAACAAGTTGTTTGTAACTTTATTTTTACTTTTTATATAAATGTTTAAGAACAAAAAAAAAAAAAAATAATATTACAATATATTGTATGATATAAAATTAGTTATTATTAGAAACTAAAATTTAAAAGTATAAAAAATGTAAAAGGATTTATTATATTATTTTTTTAATTTTAATTATTTTATTTTTTTTATTCCTATTTATTATTTTGTAATTTTGTTTTCCTTTTGAATAAAAGGGAAATATATGGTTGTAGTAAAAATAATATATATTTATAATGGGAAAATAATTATGTATTATCTTATGGAACCGTAATAATATTTTAGATTAAACATATGTAATTCTTTTAATAAAAAACAATATATTTTTATATATTAATTAGTTATAATTTTAATCATTAAACAATAAAAGTATCACAATAAATATGAAACTGCATTACTCTAAAATATTATTATTTTCCCTACCATTAAATATATTGGTAACATCATCATATGTATGACTAAAAAAAATTATTATTATATATGTATGTAATGTTTTATTATTTATGTAAATATACAATATATATATTTATTACAAATATATAAAATCATAAATTAGAATTAATTATAACATACATATATATGTAATAAATTCTTTATAGGCCCATAATAAAAATAAACCATCCATCACACCTCATCATACACCAATTACTACATCACGAGTATTAAGCGAATGTGACCTATATATGCCTAAATATGATAATGATGCGGATATGAAATCAGTGAAGGGAACTTTCGATCGACAAGCGTCGCAACGTTTTGAAGAATACGAAGAACGTATTAAAGATAAACGCCAAAAACGTAAAGAAGAACGTGACAAAAATATACAAGAAATTATTGAAAAAGATAGGAAGGACAAATCATTTGCAGAAAAAGTAGAAAAAGGTTGTCTTAGGTGTGGGTGTGGGCTAGGAGGTGTTGCAGCAAGTATTGGATTATTCGGAGGATTGGGTATCTATGCTTGGAGAAGCGCCGCTTTAGTAACTGCGATTCAAAAGGGTATTGAGGCTAGTGTTGAAGCGGGTGAAGCCGCAGGTACTAAGGCAGGTAAGGAATTTGTTATTGCAGCATTACAAAAAATGGGTATATTTACTGTAGGTGATCAGCGATTGGTATCCTATTTTAGTACAACGGATTATACTAGTGCGTTAAAGATTTCTAGTGATATAATTCAAAAATATGACCCATCGTCATGTTTTTTTGATTTCTCTGGCGCTCGTGAGACTTTTTGCACTTGGGTGAAAGTAAAATCTGATGCTGCAGTGAACGTTGAACGGAGTACTGTTTCAACGAATGCTCTTGTAGAAAAAGCTGTAGGAACTATCGTCACAGATGCCAAAACTGTTGTTGAAAGAGCTGTAGAAACGGCTACTGATGAAGCTATACAAAGAAGCATAGGTGTAGTAGACGCTAAATATGCTATTTGTCAGACTGCTATAATTGCTTCTGTTGTTGCAATATTGGTAATAGTTTTGGTTATGATGATAATATATTTAATTTTACGTTATCGTAGAAAAAAGAAAATGAAGAAAAAAGACCAATACACAAAATTATTAAATGAATAAATATATGGTTCCTTGATATTAAATTCAATTTAATGTTTTGTGAATTGTAGATTTTTTAATACAAGAATATTATTATTATTATATTTTTATAACATTATATTTTTTTCCTATAATTTTTTTTGTTTATTCTTATGTGGTTATTATATTATTTAATATATATTTATTTATTTTTTTTTAGTTTAACGAGTGTAAATTATATATTTTTTTAATAAAGATCTTATATAAATATATATTATTACTATATATAAATATTTATTTATTTATTTATTATACATTTTTTGAGAACACCTTGAAACATATATATTTTAAAATCCTCATATAAAATAATATATAATGGAATACATTATATAATAAGTATATATTATATAATTAGTCTTATATTGATATATTATTTTAAATCTAATTATATTTATATAATATAAACTAATATAAATAAATATAAATTTAATTAATAATGTTCATCTTTATCATTTAAAGTTTATAATATATCTAATGCATATTAATTGTTATTATATATTTAAATGTCATGTGTAATATAAGATATTAGGTTAATTATTTATTATATAATTTTTTTTTTAATAAAACCAAATATATGTTATATTATTACAGGACACATTAAAAATAATATAATATATATATATATATATATATAATTTTTTCTTATATAGTAAGAACAGAAATATTTTCAATACGATATATCTATATATCAACATATTATAATATAATAATAATAAATTAAAATAATCTTACCATAATAATTATTATAAAATAGTAACAATATATTATATATAATAATTATAATTGTATTAGAATAACAATATTTATAAGATATCCTTTTTTTTGCGTATACTAATACATACAATTAATATAATAGGAAATTTTAAACAATATATAAATATTAATAACCTATAAAATATCAAAAATAAATATATATATATAATTTATTTTTCTATTTATATACGATTATAAAGAATTTATCATTATTATTATAGAATAGTAACAATTACTATAAGTTTATTTTAAAAAATTACTACTTTAAGAAACTTCTATTCTAATATAATCATGCTATTAGTTTTTTTTATATATTGTACAAATAATATATTATATTTTTTATTATATAAATACAATAAATATATGTAATGTTTTACAACATATAAATTATAAAAATATTAAAATTATATTATATATATTTATACACAACCATATAAAATACAGTATGTCACTATGTTGTATCTTTTGAAAAGCTTTTAAATTGTATTCTTGTAATAATAATATATTTTTAATTTATTAAATTATATTTTGTAATATGCTAATATATAATTGCTTTAAATATCCTATTAATTGTGCATATATATTTATATATTATTATTTATAAATTAAAATAACATAATTAAATAACATAAACTAATAGATACAATAGAGAGAATTTTCTATCATATAAGGCTTAGAAACAAAAACAAAATAAACTGAAAAGAACAAATATATATAATAAAATACATATAAAATTATTTTATTTTGTCAGATTTAAGATGATTATTATATTTTAATAATTACAAGTAACTTTTGTTGTTAATTCCACAATAGTATTTATATTAGAATATATTTTAGGATATTTTTTTCTATAAAAAACATGAGAGCTATTATGATATATATATGGTTTACACCCATAACAACTATTTTTATACACATTTTTATGTGTATTTAAAGGAAAATATATTGTTATTTATGAAACATTTATAATATATATATATATATATATGAGAGAATTATTTTAAGAAAAATAAAAAAAAAATAAATAAAATAAAAATAATATAATATAAAATAAAAAAAAATTATTTCTTTTATATCATATTAAAATTTTTTTTTTTAAATAATAAAAGAATATAGTCATAAATTAAATTATACGTATGATGAAATTATAAGGTTATTATATCATAAAATTACAACAAAATTTCCGCTTCTCAATACATTATATAAAATATATATTATAAAACAAAATAGATCATTTTTTATAAATTAGATTAATACAATTTGAAATATAATATATTATTTTTTGAATTAAAAATGAAGATGTATAACCTTAAAATGTTATTGTTTACCTTTTTAATAAATACATTAGCATTACCACATTATGTATGTAAAAAGAAAAAATATATAATTACTAGAATGACATAAATATATAATAAAGCAATTATTACATTTTCAGTACATATTCATTAATCCTCTTTTTTTTTTTAGGATAATTATCAAAATAGCCATTATAATATAAACCTAATACAATATAGAGCACAAAGAACAACGATAAATTCAAGATTATTAGCACAAACAAAAAATCATAATCCGCATTATCATAATGACCCAGAACTCAAAGAAATAATTGATAAAATGAACGAGGAAGCAATCAAAAAATACCAACAAACTCATGATCCATATAAACAATTGAAAGATGTAGTAGAAAAAAATGGAACAAAATATACAGGTGGTAAAGATGCAGAACCTATGTCAACGCTAGAAAAAGAATTATTGGAAACATATGAAGAAATGTTTGGTAACGAAAGTGATATGTTGAAGTCGGGCATGAGTCCAAATGTTGATGAAAAATCTTCAACATGTGAATGTACTGATATTAATGGTGTGAAATTAGCAAAAACAAAAGGAAGAGATAAGTATTTAAAACATTTAAAACACAGATGTATCCATGGTATAGGTTTTTGCTCAATAGGTAGTACATTATTAACATTGATAGGTTTGGCATTAGCAAAAAAGGCTGCGGTTGATGCCCTTGCTAGTTATGCAACAAGCCATAAAATATGTGTAGACTCTATCAATATATTTAATATGATTGCAGGTAGTGCAGTTTGTGCTGCTGATTTAACAGTACCTGCTGCAACTTCTGCTGCTACAATTTTTGTTCCTTGTGGTATTACAGCTTTGGTTTTACTTATATTAGCTGTTTTACTTATAATATTATATATATGGTTATATAGAAGAAGAAAAAGATCATGGAAACATGAATGCAAGAAACATTTATGTAAGTAATGTATTTTTAAATATATAAATTATGTAACATGTGAATCGAATATACATTATATTTTATAATAATTATTTTTTACAGAAGTAATATTTTTAGAATTATTTGTTTTTAAAGAAAATATATATATTTATTTATAAATAAATAAACAAAAGTATTAAAAGTCTTATATTATATTGTGTTATAATATATCTGTTGATCAATTTACATATTTTATTTTTATTACATTTCTAACCAAATGTATATTTTTCTCTGTTAAAATAATAACTATTATAATATATAATTCATTTTATAATTTTTATTTATTGATGTATTTATATAAAATTTATTTTATGCTTTCCTATTATATTTTTATATTAAATTAATATTATATAATGAACATACAAAAATTAATCTCCTAATTAAATAATTATTAATGATCATTTATGTATATATAATTGAAAAATAGTATATACATATTTCTATTGTACATAAACTAAATCTTCAACGTTTTTTAACTAATAAAACTATAGTATTATTTAATATATTAAATCTTATAATATTATGTTTACTATCTGTTTTTTCTTATACTTTATTTAAGAAAAATGTACAGGTTCATTTCATAATTCGCACAACGAATATTTCAAACCTTATATAAAAATATATGTTGTATCGAAAAATATAGTAAATATTTGGAAATCAAATAAAAAGAATATATTAAAGCATTTTTATATTTATCAAATAAATAATTTCTAATAAAATATTTGCGTAATATTAAAATATTTAATAATTTAAATATCTAATATTTATATTTGTTATTTTAGTTATTTAAATGTTTTTTTTTTTTGTTATAAAATATATTTTTTACAATACATAAATATTTTTTTGAAATATGATTTTATGAGAGTTAAGAATAATAAAAAATCCCCTGAAAATTTTATAATTTATATCACACACATATATATATAGTAATCTTTTTTGTTATATAAAAAATTAAAACATTTGAGTATGTAAAAAATAAATATGAAAAATGTTTTATAAATAAATTTTAAAAAATAAATACAGTTTTGTTTAAAAATATGAAACGCAAAAAAAAAAAAAAAAATATACATGTATATACATATATATTGCATTTATATATACCTATATATCCATATATGCACAAACCTACTTGTATACATACTTACATATATACCAATACATATATATTAATATTTATATATAGGAAAAAACCCAATATTACGTCTGGACGTACAAATCTTTTTCGTGTCATTGATATATCTCAAAACGCTTATGAGATATTTACAACGAAATCACCAAATAGGTATGTCCCGTATGAAAGTGGCCGATATAAATGCAAAACATATATTTACATGGAAGGAGAAGAAACGGACGATTACAGTTATGTTCTGACTTATCTTCCTCTGATATTACTTCTTCATCAGAAAGTGAGTATGAAGAGATAGATTTAAATGATATATATGTATCGGGTAGTCCAAAATATAAAATGTTTATCGAAGTAGTACTAGAACCATTAAATAGGGATACATTTAATTTATCAAGTGGTAACACATCTACCAATAAACTTACAGATAATGAATGGAATCAATGGAAACAGGATTTTATTGAACAATATTTAACTCATATAGGATCTGCTGTACCATTATACATGAGTTACAAACTGATAATATGTATATGTATACCCAAACTAATATTTTACATGTTATTATGGATGAAAAACCTTTTATTACATCAATATAAGATAGATTTCTTGGTAGTGGTCATCAATAAGTTACTTATAATATTGATTGGAATATTCGAATAAACACTTATATATATCTTTTAACATTACCCATGCTCCTAAGGATAATAGTTTATATTCTGGAATTTATTGAATTAATGATTCTCTAAGTCGTAACCGTAATATTGATATATATGATGAAATGCCCAAAAGAAAAGAAAAAGAATTATTTGGAACCAAACATACAAAAAATATAACGTTTAATCGTGTCGCTACACAAACATATAGTGATCCTATAGATAGTTAGTTAGATTTGTTCCATAAATGGTTAGATAGACATAGAGATATGTGAGATAAGTGGAAAAACAAGTAGGATATATTACATAAATTGAATGAAGAATGGACTATAGAACATAATGAAGATCTGTTGGATATACCATCATCAAGTCATGATGATATTCTTAAAATTAAGGATGAAACATATAATATCATTAGTACAAACAATTTATATAGTTATGAAAATAATGATATAACCCCACACCAACTCGGATTGCCAAATATCATACCTAGTGGTATTATTAAGCACCAAAATAATGGACTGCGCACAAATATATCTATGGATATACCTTTTGATGAACAAAATAATAATTTGGAAAACAGGAATATAACATATGAAGATGATGAGGTGCAAAATTCGTAGAATTTTTGACGATATAGGAAATAATTATCCTGAAGCATATAAGGAAATGAAAATAATTTAGGTGATGATTTATATATATATATATATATATATATATACAAATCAATAACTTATAAGAATTAAAACCAATTTGAATGATGAAAAACAACAAAATATATATAATATATGGAATATATAAAAATATAGGGAAAATATATAAATTTGTAAAAACCATGTGTTTTTATTTTATTATAAATGTGGGAAAAATTATCTTATAACATATTGGAATATATTTAAATTCATTCACATATATATATATAGTAGAAAAAATTACAAAACATTTAATATGAATTACAAATTATTTACTTATATAATTATTATAAATTTATTTTTATTTTTTTTGATATTCATACACCTAATTATCATTATATAGTATTGAAAACATTTTATATAAAAATTAAGTTTTCCATTTATAATTACTAATTATAAATAATATTAAATTATATTATTCCTTATATTAATTACTATATATAATATCTTGTTACATCTTACATATATATTATTATCCTAACAATTATTATAATTATTAAAATTTATGTTTTTAAATACATCCCTAGAACATTTAATAATACAATTAATATATCAATAAATGCTGAAATAGTATATCTACCATTTTAATATTTTATATAATATATATGTAAAAATAGTATATTGTCAAAATATTACAATCGTTAAATTATCAATATAATATATTAGGATAACATACAAAAGTACATAAAACTAAAAAAACATAGCATTTTATTATATGTATAAGTTTTCACATCCATAATTTTTGTTTTTGTTTTTTGTTACTTAATAATAAATATAAATATATATTTATCTTAATAATATGATTTATTACATTAAGAATAAATAAATATTTTAAATGTTTTTAAATATTTTTATAAGAATAATATTATTAAACTTAAGAAGAACGTAGATAAATTAGAGGGAATGGTATAACATACAACAAGCTTTAGAACAAAACAAAATAACAAAAAATAGAGGATACCAAATTAATTTATAAATATGTATATTTACTATTAGTTTCAAAAGACATCGTATTATTTATTATAATGCACAATTTTTGTTGTTAAATTGTTTTATAATAACAATATTAGAAACATATATGTTAGAATAACTATATCATATGTATTTCATATATATGTTCTAAAATAGTATTATATATATAATTCATAGAGAATTCGCAAAACTATAGTTTTACACATTTGTACATAATTTACAACAAAACAATACATTGTATTAATACTATATGGTAACGTGTTATTAAAAAATATGAAAAAAATAAAAAAAATTACCATTATAATTTATTGTGTAATATAAAATAAAATTTTATTAAAAATTAAAAAAAAAAAAAAAAAATTAATAAAAAATGTAAAATGTTTTCTTAAATTTTTTTTAAAATTAATTTTTTTTATTCTTTTTTTTTGTTTTAAATAAATGAGCAAATATGGTTCCACTGTAAAAAAAAAAATATATATATTTACATAATGGGAAAATAATTGTTAATTATATTAAATAAATTATAATAATATATTAGGTTAAACATATTTAATTTATTTATAAAATAAAATAAAATATTTTGTGTGATTTTTTTAGTTATAATTTTTATCATTAAATAATATACGTATCACAATTAAAAAAAATGAAAGACCATTATATTAATATATTATTGTTTGCTCTTCCATTAAATATATTGGTAATTCCATGTTACATATGTATTAAATATTTATTAATGTTATAAAATATATATATATTTATTACGATACCATTTATATAATTGTTGTATCTATATATCCATATATAATATATATATAGTCAAAATATACATATTTATAAACCAAAAAATTATACATATTTATTACAAATATATAAAATAATAAACTACAACTAAACATTACATATTTATATATGTCACCATTTCTTTATAGGTATATAATCAAAGGAACTATTACATTACACCACGTCATACAGAAACCAACAGATCTTTATGTGAATGTGAATTATATTCACCTACGAACTATGATAGTGATCCCGAAATGAAAAGGGTAATGCAACAATTTGTGGATCGTACAACACAACGATTTCACGAATATGATGAAAGGATGAAAACTACACGCCAAAAATGTAGAGAACAATGCGATAAAGAAATACAAAAAATTATTTTAAAAGATAAAATCGAAAAGGAATTGGCACAACAGTTAACCACTTTAGAAACAAACATAACTACTAAAGATATACCTACATGTGTTTGCGAAAAGTCGTTAGCAGATAAAGTGGAAAAAACATGTTTAAAATGTGGAGGTGTGTTGGGAGGTGGTATTGCACCAAGTGTTGGTATATTGGGAGGAATTGGCGAAGCAATTATGAGTGCCTGGAAAGTTGCGGCACTTAAAGCCGCTACAGAATATGCCTTAACTGAGGGTGCTGCTAAGGGTGCTATTGCAGGTAATGCCCAAGGTATGGAAGTAGTTATTAATTTTTTGAAATATTGGGGTGTAAATGAATTTTTTTCTGAAATATTTGAATCCATTCTTAAAATAAGCCATTATAGTAAAGTCAAAGATTTTGCTGATGCTATTATTACAAAAAAAGCTCAGATCTGTGCGGATGGCCTCCTTAAGAATCCTGCTATGTGCCGAAAAATTGATATTAAATTTGGTCTAAGTGATGAATATGGCACACCAATTGCTGGTCCACCAAATATTGAAATACCACAAAAGATAAGCGGACTTGTTGAACAAGCTGATCAAGCTGCTGTTGAAGTCGCCAAGGATACAAGTCAAAGTGTTGCTGCTAAAATCACAGAAGAACAAACCGCTGTGATAAATGCTACATATACTAGTTGGCAGATTGCTATAACAGCTTCTGTTATTGCAATAGTAGTCATAGTTTTAATTATGGTAATTATTTATTTAATTTTACGTTATAGACGAAAAAAAAAAATGAAAAAAAAACTCCAATATATAAAATTATTAGAAGAATAGATATGATGTGTTTGGTATTTTGATGTTGGTAGGACGTTTGGTACATGTCCTGTTTTTCTTTGAATGTACCGTGTGTTTTTTTTTTTTTTTTCTCCATTATAAATAACTATATATTTTTATATGTATTGCGCTTTTATATATAATTTATTTTTCTATAATTTTATTTATTTATTTATTTATTTATTTATTTTCTAAAACTCTTTTAATTAATAAACAATGTAATTTTTAATTTATATAAAATACTTATACGTATTATAATATATTATTTTTTTAAAACATAATGTAACGTATATTTTTTAAATACCTCATATGTTTTTCAAAGGAATATATATCAAAAAAAACAATAAAACTTATGATTATTATAATTATGATTATTATGATTATGATTATTATGATTACTATTATTATAAATATTTTAAGAAACATATTATTCAAAATATTATATCTATATTTATATAATTTAAATTAAAACCAATAAGTATATTATTTCAATTCAGAATTATCATCCTTAAAAAACCTATCATATTATATATTATGTTATTTATATTTATTTCATAATATATTTTATTATTTTTTTTAATTATTTTTTATTAGAAATACTACTAATACAATGAATTCAAAAAATAGTCAACCTATAACAAAATATAATAATTACACGTAATATAACAAATAGATACAATACATAAAAAACCAATAAAAACACAAAAAACAAATCAAATTAATAAAAATAAAACACAATAAAAAAAAGAATAATGTATATTTTTTATTTTAATATAATAATACACTTTTTCTTTATTTTGCTTTGTAATTTTTATTATGTTTTATTTTTTAGTATAATATGTAGATATTTTTTGTTTATATATATATATATTTATTTGATAATATGTATATATTTATGAGATATAATTTCATATATATTTCATAATTTATATTGTTCTTTTTAATTTTTTTTTAAGTGTTATTTGTTTCTATATTACGGTATGCATTGATTTATTATCATTATATTTTTATATATATTAAGTGGCAAAAAAAGAAAAAAAAAAAAAAAATTTGTTTATTAAATATTTTTTCTTCTGTAAAATGTTTTCCATTTTTGTTTATATTTATATTTATATATTTTTTTTTTTTTTTTTTTTTTTTTGTTATTTTTTATATATATGAAAGTTGTATGATATATTTAAAATTTTTTTTTTTTTTTTTTTTTTTGTTATTTTTTATATATATGAAATTTATATGATATATTTCAAATTTTTCTTTTTTTTTTTTTTTTTTTTTATTATTTTATATGTAAACACATTTAGGAAAAAAAAATTATAATAATAATTTTTATATATATATATATTTTTTTTTTTTTTTTTTTAATATAATAAAAAGTAAAAATTATAAAATAAAAAATAAAAATATTAAATTTTTAAAGTACTGTTATCACTAATAAAATTAATAGTTATACTGTTAATTACTACTTCTAATAATATTACTATTAATAGTAGTATTAATAACAATAATACAAATAGTAATATATTATTATATTCAATGCGTTTCCAATAGTTTATGTTTTTTAATTTAAATAATTTTAACTATTATTGTTATCATATTAAATATATATATATAATACAATATAATTATGATATATATATGTACATATATATAATATAATTTGTAACACTAAAAATTAAATACAAAAAAAAAAAAAAAATACACAAACAAAAAATATAATATAACATGAACAATTAAAAATTATAATATAATACACAAATATAAAATATAATATAATACACAAATCAAATATAATATAACATCAACAAATAAAAATTATAATATAATACACACATAAAAAAAAAAAAAAAAAAATTCAAACATATATAAATACATATTATATATCCCATACATCTGCTATAGGATATTTCTCTTTCACCAATTTGGTATTTACATCCATTTCAATTTGTACTTTACTAGGAACATCCATATTATTACTATCCACAGTTGATGTGTCATGATCATTTACATCATAATAAATATCATCTTGCACATCATAATAAGGTTCATTATATTTATCCAGATCCTCCAAGATAGTATCCATATTATTAAATTGATTTATAGGTTTAGGATTATCCATATGTATTTGTATGGAAACATCAGTATTTAACGTTTTGTTACTCTCACTAGGGTGAGTGTTACCACTATGTGTCTCATTTTCCCACTCTTCTTTTAATTTGGCTAACCGCTCATTATCATTTTTCAACTTTTCGCACATATCTCTATGTCGTCTATCCATTTATGAAATATATTTAGTTGGTTCATTATAGGATCACTATGTGATTGTTTGGAAAAACTATTAAAAGTCGTATTTTTAGTATTATTTGTTCCATATAATTCGTTTTCTTTTAAGAACTTCATCATAAATATCAACATTATGTTTAGTACTTAGTGAATTGTTAATTAAGTCAATTCCGGTATATATATTATTTCAAACATATTTTGGATTTCCCATAATATTAGTAGTCCTATTAATATTTTCGGTAACATTCAAATTTATGTCGTAAGTAACCTTGTTTATCTGGTACTGCACGTAAATCTGGTATGCGACATTTCATTACTTCCCACCAGTTTTGACGTAAATTTGTATATGGGGGATCATCACGGGCATATTTGGCACCAATTGTACCTTTAATTTTACCAAATATGGTTTTCAAATTTTCTTGTAATCGTTCTGCATCTTTGCTTTGATCCCACAAATCTGTTCCTTTAATTATATCACGAAAATCTGCAAAACTATATTACATAACAGTACAAATTCCTGAAACATCATTACTAAGATTATTTTTTTATGTATATCCTTCATATTTTGCTGTCAACAACACATCACCTAATAATGAGTCACTCACATGATTACCACTAAGTCCCTCGCTATCTGCATTTAAATTCTCCAAGTTTGATGTACACATATGACGACGGCGAGGTGGTAATAGGACATTTTGTTGGTTTTGATTTACATCATCCTTCTTCGTTTCCCATGGCGTTCCTATTTCAAATCTTTTTTATTGACCTGTACCTTTTCCAGTACATGGACGATGATATTTGTCATCACCCTTACCATATTCACGTTTATCATTCGTATGTTTTTCTTTGTCAATGATGCAAATATTAATTTATAGGCCATTTCCTTGACCCCCTTTGTTGTATTGACATTTGTGAGCTTGAGCCGTCAAACCACTAAATACCATTCGCTTTTTGCTTCTCCTCCTGTTGAAACTGTTCTGCGATTTGCATCACTGTTTTTTGGGTACCAACAGCACTACTTCTCGCCATTTTCTTGTAGTATAACAAAATATAGTAATATATATATGTATATTATTTGTGGCGTTATTTGAAAAAAATAAAAACAATTTTTATAGAATATAAATTTATGATCTCTACGTCTACTCATATAAATATGTATTTATCCACTTACATTTTTACTTTTCCATTTATCCACAACATTTGAAATATATTATATATGTGCCTCTTTTGTAAGGTTTTGCCATTTTAATATATAAATATTATTAATTTTATATAATTTTCTTTTTTGTTTTTAGGCTTGAATGTTTATTATATGCATGTTATATATATGAATATATATCTTTCCATAGTTATGAAAAACAATAAAATATACATATATATTATTTAGATTAATATATAAATATCTAATAAAATACCATTAGTATTAATAGTAGTATCAATATAAGTATTATTTGTGATAGTACTAATATTAAGAATTAATTTTTGTTCATTTTTCTTTTTTATGATATTCAAAAAAAAAAAATATTAGAATACATGTGTAATAATTGATAAATAATATATTTTTTCAAAGAATACGTATGACTAAAATATACTAAAAAAAAAAAAAAATTTGTATCACACACGTATTATAAAAAAATAATTTATGTTATTAAAATATAAAAGGATAGATACTATCATTATATAAATATATACATATGATGTATCTATCCTAAAACAAATATATATGTAGTACATGTTGTAGATAATTTAATAAAATAATTTTTTTTTGTTTTTTATTCTAATGGAAAAGAATTATACAAATATACATATATAATATATTTTTTATTAATGTAATAATGAAAAATTTTATATTAATAGCATAGAATAGTTAAGCATTAATATTTACCAAGGAAAATATTAAAAAATATATAAAAAGTAATATATATAGATAAATTAAAGTTAAAAAATCACAAAAAAAAAAAAAAAACAACAATAAAAATTACAAGTGGAAAAAAGGAGTATTATTATACTGAAATAAAAACATTTTATAACTTTTTTCATTTTCTTTTTCTTTAATTTATTTCGTGAATTTTTGTACTATATCGTTTTTGTTATGTTTTATATATTGTATCCCTTTTTTATGCTACTTGTAATTTTATGTATTCGTAATATGTTATATTTTTTTTTTGATTGTATTGGTGGTATTTATAATAAAAAAGAAATAAAATTATAATAAAAAATGGTTTATTGAATAAATATATATATACAATTTAATATATAATATGATATGTTTTTTAAGGAATATAATTGTGAATTGAAGTAATATATTTATTTGTATTAAATTTATATTATAGACAAATAATTATTTTTTGAATAATATCTTTCTTATAATAACAATAATAAAATACATAGTAGTTCAGATGAAGATATTTTGGATGATCAAAATTACATAATACAAAAAAAAAAAAACATGAAAAAAAATTATTATGAAATTTTATATGTAAAACCAGATTTCGATATAAATGAAATTAAAAGAAAGTTTTATAATTTATCTTTAAAATATTATCTAAGATGAATAAAGTAATAATTTAGTGTTTCATAATAAATTTGAGAATACAAATGAGACATATAAAATATTGAGTTATCAGAATAGAAGAAAATTATATGATTCCGGTGATTTTGATGAATGAGATAAAATGATAATTATTGTTCCTTTTATATTTTTTAATTTAATATTTACCTCTGATATGATGTATGAATATATTGAAAATACCAAAGTACCTATTTTTGTTAAATTATTTTTTGGGAAAAGTATTTTTATTGAAGATATATTTTATTATGTTGGTATGATTATGAAAGAAATGATGGAAGGGCAAAATATAAGAGAAGAGGAAGTAGCTGAATTATTAAAAGATAGATTAGATTTATATATAGATAATGAAGATGAATGGGAGAAGTTAATGGAAAATGAAATTAGCATGTTATTAAAGTCTTCATTTTCTAATTTTATATTAGAATCTATAGGATGGACATATGAGAATGTTTCTAATATTTTTTTAGAAGAAAAAGCAAATTCTGGTATAAATAAAAAAGATATATATTTAAAAGAAGCTAATGAGAGAATGATTAGAAATTCAATTGTTTTGAGACAATGTAAAAGTTGTTTTATATCTATAATAAAAAATTATTATCCTTTTATAAAGAAGGCATAATATGTATCCTCATCTAATTATGTATTGGATGATATAAAAAATAATATGGACTATAGTATGGATAATATACATAGAGCTATAGATAATTTATACTATGAACATATATTAAATTTATTAGAGGAAGAAAAAAATGAAATACTAGAAGAAATATTAAGGAATATTCTAAAAATTATTTTATGTGATGTTGAAACAACGGTAAGAAGATCAGCACAAAAAGTATTACAAAATGCAGAAGGAGATACAAATTTGATGTTTAAAAGAGCTAAAGGATTACAATCATTGGGTAAAATGATATTACAGAAGGTTAATTGAGGATATATTATATGTACACACACATATAAGGGATTATATATATATATATATATATATATAAAGGATTAATAAAAAAATTAAATTTTATTAAAGGAAAAATGTACATATAAATGAATATGTTATTTTTTTAAATAATATTAGAAATAACATTTTTTCATAATATAATAATAGAAGCACCCACCCACCACCACCCACACATATATATATATATAAATGTTTTACTTTTAAATTTATATTTACAAAAGTTTTTTTTTTATATAAACTTAAAAGTGAACAATTTATTTTTTTATCATAATTTTTTTTTTTTTCATTTTTATAACAATTTAAGTATTTTCACAGATATATATATATATATATATATATATATATATTTATTTATTTATTTATTTATAATTATTTATTTTGGCTAGCCATCTAGCTGTTTTATTATTTAGAAAAAAAAAAAAAAATTATGTGATACATTGGCTAGTTATATTATAAACTTAAGAAAAAAAAATAACAAATGGGTGAATAAGTAATTTATAATATTTATAATAAATGAAAATAAATAAAAAAACGTATAAAAATTAATTACATTATAGATAGTAATATTAGATTAAATAAATAACAAAATATTTATTTTGTTATTTGCTTTTTGTTTTGAAAAAATGTGTTCAATTTTGTTTTTAATTTTTTAAAACCTATTTTCATGTCAGGAAAATAACGAGCAACTATATAGATAATAAAAATTAAAACAATAAATGGAAGGCAAAATAATCCAGGAGGTGGAGTACTTGCAAGCCAATATACACATGCTATCATTATAATGATTAATAATAAGGTCGTTGAAACAATCCAAATATTATTCCACAAATTTTTTCTTTTTAAACATTTTATATCATTTTGCATACGAAGATGCATTAAATAACTATCCATATATTCTTTACATTCTTCGTTATTACTATATTTTTGAAGTTCATTAATTGATTCATTTTTTTCTTTTACATCTCTACTATTTATATATTTTAATGAGAGATTTTTGATTTTATCTTTTTTTTCTTGAGTTATATTCATATTATCCACTAAATTAACTAGATCTGAAATTTCAGCATCAGGATTTTTTTTTTTACTACCTTTTTTGCTTTTATCTTTTAACAATATATTCTTTAAGGCATTTCCATTTGATTTTTTATTTGTGTTTTTTTGAGCTAACATTCTGAATTGTATCCCTCCATTATGGTATGATAGTTTGTATGTTCCATTTTCTACTCCGTTCTATAAATTAATACACACACATACATATATATATATGTATATTTTATATATAAATAAATATTTAAATAAAACATATAAAATATTATTATATATTACGTTATTAAATAGATTCGATGCACATAGTATTATGGTAAAAATATATATTTTATAAATATAATGAAACATATTTTATTATTATTATTTCTTTATAGTGTATTCTAATATATAGATGTGAATTATTTATATTATCTATTCTTTTGAATTATGTATATTATGTAATAATATTATAAAAAAAATACTTTTTATCATTGATTTTTTTTTTTTAAATATTTGTATATTATATAAATTAAAATAATAATAATTATAATTTTATAAATAATAAATTTCATGTAATGCTATATTATTACATGTATGTGATATATGAAAAAGTGCTGGATTCTAAAGAAAAAAAAAAAAAAAAATAATAATAATTAAAAAAAAAAAAAAAAAAAAAAAATAATATTTAAAAAAAAAAAATAAAAAAAAAAATATTAATTAAAAAAAAAAAATAAAAAAAAAAATAATAATTAAAAAAAAAATAAATAAAAATAATAACAAATAATTATAAATATATATATATATATATATATTTGTATTATTATATGTTATTTATTATCCTATTATACAACTATTATACATAAGTATATTTCTATATTATATGTGCATGCGTTATTCTTATTATTTTTCGTTTTACTATAAATTATAAAAAATATTCATAGATAATATTAAAAATAACAACTATGTTGTTATATTATAATAAAACACAACTATTATATATATATATATATATATATATATATATATATTTATTTATTTATTTAATTATTTATATATTTATTTTATTTTTTTTTTTATTGTTAATTTATACAAGAAATATAAAATAAAAGAGAAAACATATATCTTTATAGTAATATAAGCTATTGTGTTAAATTAAAAAAAGGAAAGAGGGAAAAAATAAAAATAAAAATTATATTACGTATGTTTATTATTAGTACTATTACTTGAATAATATATATTATTATTATTATAACATGTAATTATGCTGTATAATTATACTTACAATATTGTTATATAAGAATAAATTCATAGATCAATGCTATATAATATAATATTATATAGTACATATTTCTTTTATTTTTTTATTATTTTATTTTATTTTTTATTATATATATAAAAATGTTATGACACATAAATATATATATATATATATATTATATTATTATTTGGGTTAGTATCTATATACATAGTAAAAGATATATAGCATGTATAATAATATAAATAATAATACACATATATATAATTATGTATTACATGTAAATATATAATTAACAAAAAAATGAACTTTTTATTATATTAGTCATAACAAAGATCCAAAATACATTAAACG
Organism: Plasmodium falciparum 3D7; assembly: GCF_000002765.6. Classification (NCBI taxonomy): domain Eukaryota; phylum Apicomplexa; class Aconoidasida; order Haemosporida; family Plasmodiidae; genus Plasmodium; species Plasmodium falciparum. Next base: position 73,322 of record NC_004325.2, on the reverse strand, counting down.
TACATGTCCTAATAAGATATATAACGAGCTATAAATTAAAAACAAAAAAAATATAAAATTTGCATAAAATCATATAAAATATAACATTTGCTGATTTATTTATTAAATTGTATAAATATATGTTGGGATATAATATTATGTTATTGAATAAATAATATATATATATATATATATTTATTTATTTATTTATCCTTTATTATGCGTGTAGATAAATTATTACGTTGTAACGTTTAGGTTAATTCTATGAATTGTACCTAAATATAATTATATAATATAATAAATATATAAAATAATTTCTTTCTTTCTTTCTTACTTTTATTTATTTAAATGACAATTACACATATATACATATATATTATTTTTATTTATAGGATAGAACAAATTTTATTATTTCATGTAATTTTTTTTTATTGATATATGACTGTAAAAGTGTTATGTCGAAAAATTAATTATACAATTATAAATTTTTTAAACAAATATTATATTAATAAAATATTATATATATATAATATATTTAGTGATATGCACATATTATAATTAATTATAATATATGTAATCCCTATAAAAAAAAAAATAACGAAATAGATACAATATTAATTAATAGTAAATATTTTATATCTATATAACATGAGCCCCAATAAAAATAACCTTAGTAGAATCTATGATATTTGAGAAAGTAATATTTTATGATCATGTAAAATAAAAATAAAAAAAAAAAAATAATTTTTTTTAATTGGATTAATGATACTACATTATATCATTAATTTATATGATATTAATCGTAGGAATATATAAGCTAAACAAATGAATAAATAAATAAATATATATATGTTAAAAATTCACACAAAAAAGTATACATATATATACACACACATATATATATATATATATATATTTCATTTAAATATTTTTAAATCATGTTCTGTGTGTATATTTTGTCCTTCATATCTATTCAAAAAATTTATTCTGTTAGTAATATAAGGAAGAGTGACAGTTCCTATAGGTGGACAGGCTAATGTCATGGTTGATAAAACACTTATAGGTACAAGTTCGGGAGAAAAAATACTTCCATCTGTAACACTATTATTTATTAATAAATCAGAATGCACTTCATCTAATATATTCATAATTAATTTAAGTTTTTTAAAAAATGAATTATTTTCTTCGCCATCTGATGGGTCTGTTAATGTATAGTATTCTTTTATTCTATCTTCCAATGAATTATGATGTTCCCATTTATCATTCATAAGATCATCCATAGGGTCGTCTATAGAATCATCTATATGATTTTCCATCTCATTTTCCATATTATTATCATTATCCACTTTTGTATTGTCTTTTTGATTTTCCTCTTCATTTTTTCTTTCTCTTTTTTGTGGATTTTTATTTCCACTAAATATTGATGTATAAATATATTTCTTATACCATTTTTTATTATTTTCTGTTAGTATTCGACTTGCTATATTTATTGTTATTATGGATTTGTTAAATTTATCTTGTAGATCTTTTTTTACTATATTCTGAGAGAGAAAGAAAAAAATATATATTAATACTAATATATCAATATTTATTTATTTATTTATTTATTTATTTATTTATTTATTTATTTATTTATTTATTTATTTATTACCTTGTATGAATATTTAAATATTAAGAGAAAAAATAAGGATACATTAAAAAGTGACAGAAAGTAGTTCATTATGTATATTATAAATTAATACCTTTAAATTAATATAAAATGATAAATGAATGTGATCATTTTATAAAATATAAATATGTTAAGAAAAAATATACAAATATATATGTTTTCTTTATAAAATAAGAGTGCGTTATATTGAATTGTATTATTATATAAATGGATAAAGGATTTAATTTTTTTTAGACTTGTACAATTATTTTTATTGTTTGTATGATATAAAATTATAATATATTTATATTATATCACTATTTTAAAATAAATAAACAAACAAATAAATATATATTTATATATATTATAAAATCTACATCATTATTTTTAATATTAGAAAATCTTAACTTTAATGTAATAATATATTTTATAATAAATGAATTTTTTAATTATTGTATTATTATAAATATTTTATTTTTTTTTTTTTTAGACTGTTTATTTTCTATATTACAAAATACATTATATATCTTTTATTATATATGCCATATTTTTTTTTTTTTTTTTTTTCGCCTTTATAAATTTATAAAAGCTAATATATATATATATATTTTATTTATATGAATAATTTAATAAGCCACTTAGAGATAGATACTTAAAGAACTTATATATGATACTACATATATTATATATATACATATATATATATATATATATATATATATATATATATATATCTATAGTTATATATAATAATTATTTTTTTATAATAAAAAAAGGTAAAAAGAATAATTCATCAAAAATATATAATACCATGTAATAATATATCTTTATATATATATATATATATATATATAACATAAAATTTTATTATATATGTAAGAATTATTGGGATTTTTTTTTAGTTTTTGTAAAATAATTTTAATTAAAAAAAAAAGAAAAAGATAAAGAAAAATAATAATAAAAAAATAAAAAATATTACTTGATCCTAAAAAAAATAGCTACATATTTTTTATTATATGATTAAAGTTAAAAAGTTTAATAAAATGAAATATATAAAGAAAAAAAAAAAAAAAAAAAAAAAAAAAAAAAAAAAAAAAGTATGTTAAATATATAGTATTATGTTTTTGTAAAAGAATAAATTATTAATTATTTTATTTTTTATTTATAATTATGTAACGGATATAATGATAAATCTAATGGATTACATAATCATTTTATTTTTGTTCTATTAATTTATTTTAAATGAAGTGTTATTAAAATAATAAAAAATAATTTATTATGAATTTTTTTCATGTAATAATATTAGATGTTGGAATTGTAATATGCTTATATTTAATCATTTATAAAGTAAAAAAAAAAAAAAAAAAAAAAAAGAAAAAAATATATATAAAATATAGTTATTATACATAAATACATACAAATAAATGTATATATATATATATATATATATATTTGTTTTATTTTTTTTTTTCTTAAAAATTTTATAATAATGATAAAAAATATATTATCTGTGTACCTTTTTTCATTATAGAATAGTGATATAAAATGGAAGAAACATATAAATTGTTGTAAATATCATTTTTACTTTTTTTCAAGTAAGAGATGCTTATTACAACATATGGTTGAAGAACCGTTTGAGAAAAAAGACAAATCTGGTGTTTTATTAAAAGACAAAAATACTGAAGAGGGAAGAAAAAAAGAAAGACAAAAGCCTATGAGTATTAAATCAATAAATAAAAAAAAAAAAAAAAACAACAACAATAATAATAATAATAATGTGTTAAAAAATTTAAATAATGAAGAAATAAATAAACAACGAAATATGACGAATGAAAGAATACGAAATAAAAATAAAAATGATAAAGGAGTTGAGAATATTTCAAGTAATACACAGATGGAAGAAAAAAATATAATATGTAAAGATATAAATTCGAATGTAATATTAAATCAAAACGAAATAAATGACGATCAAATGGTTCAAAAAATAAAAGAAAATTTTGTCAAGGATTTAATGAAAAATGAAAACAAAGAAATATTTAAACAGATAGAAACAATTAATTCAGTTGGTACTATGGCAAAAATTAAAAATTCATTATATAGCATAATATTTAAAGGGTCTAATTTTTGGAAGGGTCTAGGAATATATTTAGGTACATTGTCAGGTGCTACACTAGGGCAATTGATTTTAGCAGGTATTTTGCAATTCGGAACATTTTCTGTTATGAATTTTTCAATTTATTTTTCAGCTGTTCCTTCATTTATAGCATTCAGTAGTTTTGTAGGAATAATATTATTAAGCATTATAATTGTTATTTGTCTTCTTGTGTGGTTGTGGCCATCAAGAGGGAAATTGATGGGTAAAGATAAAACAGAAAATAAAAGTGATACATAAATATATATATATATATATTTTTGTTAGAATATGGAATTATTTAATTTTATTAAAAAAAAACAAATTAACAGCAAAGAAAAAAAAAAAATAGGAAAATGGAAATTAAGTTGTTCTAAGTTTGTTGTAAATTTTAATATATTATAAGTTTTATATATGATTCCGTTGAAATATTTTTTTTTTGCTTGTTTTATAATTATATATATACATATATTTATATCTACGTATAATATATATACATATATAATTAAAGTAATATTTTTAATTTTTAAAGTGTAAAATTTACAATGAATAGATAATTATTATCCATATTATTTATGATTAATATAAATGGTATGGAGAATATATTTTTATAGTAAACCAAAGAACAAATAATAAATAAATAATATAAAATAAGCATTGTTATATAGTAGAACTTAATTGTTTTTTTTTTATTTTAATTAATGAAATATAAAATAATAATTAACATTTATTAGATCTATTATATGAACATGTGTATATTTTATTTATGATTGTCATTTTTTTTGAATACTAATAACATTTTAAGTAAATATATTTTTATTTAAAAAAACAGTAGTATAAATATGAAATATATATTTTGAAAAATTTATATTATTTAATATTAATAATTTTTTTGAAATAAAATAAGAAATACATACACATTTGTGTCAAAATATTATATTATAGATTGTTTATAAATTAATTATTTTTATATTGTACAATATGTAAATATATAAATATATATATATATATATATATTATTATATGTCATAATTTCATTCTTTATATGTTAATCAAAAATATGATAAAGTTACTGAGGAGTAAGAAAAAAAAAAAAAATTGTATTATTCCCCCCTTGCATATTTCTCATGAGAACCAAAAAGGAAAATTAAGTTACACCTCATTTAAATTTCCTTGCTTAAGTTTATATATGATTGGATTTTATTATTGCTTATTAAGTATAAGATGATTATTTAAATTATATTTATTATTATTTATAAGGTTTTGCAAACTAATTTACTATAAAATATGCATTACTATGTTATATGTAAATATAACATATAATGTAATATGTGTATTCCATTATTATTTTTTTTTAAATATTCTAATTACGTATAAAATACAAAAATAAACGATTCCTTGTATTTTTATAGTATATAAATAATATCGTGTTACTTGTTTAATATAATATGTAATTTATTATAATAGCAATTATTATAATATAATTATTAAAATAACATATTTAGAATTATAATTTTAGAACAAGTAATAATACAATTAATATAAGATAAATTGTAAAATAGTATATGACGTGATTTAATATATATTATGAAAAAAATATATTTTAATAACATAAACACTAAAGAAAAAAATGCATTATAGTATGTAATAGTTTGTGTAATTTCTCTTTTTCTTAATATTTTTATTTAATTTTTTGTTTTCTAACAATAATAAATAAATATATATATATATATATATATATATATATATTTTTACATATATTTTGTATTTTAATAATAAATATATTTTTTAAATACTTTGTAATATATTTGTACAAAATAGAAGTAATAATATTAATCTTAGTAATAACATAGATAAATTAGAGAGAAACGTAAACGTACAACAAATATTAGAACAAAAAAAAAAAAAATTATGAAAATAACCAAATTTAATTATTTTTTTTACTATTATTTAAATTTTTTTTTTTATATCATATATTATGATATAATATGTTTGTATTTAATTTTTTTATATAATAGTAATGATACAAGGTTTCTGTTGGGATATTTATTACCTGCATATATGTTATAATAAGTTCTAATATATGTATTTTACATCTTTTACAAATATTACTGTACACATTTTCATATAATTTAAAAAGTAAATATAAACATGTTTTTTTTTGTAACTACACATTTACTTGTTATTAACATGTATAAAAATAAAAAAATAAAAAGTAAAAAAGAAAAAAAATTATTATTACAATTTATGATATGACATAAGATTATATTTCATTAGAAATACAAATTCAAAATTATAAATAATATTGAAATGTTTTATTATATTATTTTTTTTTAAAATTTAATTAATTAATTATTTATTTTTTTTTTTTTTGTGTTTTAAATAAAAAAGCAAATATGGATCCAGTAAAAAAATATATATTTACATAAAGGGAAAATAATCGTGTATTATATTATAAGGCTATATAAAAATTTTAGTTTAAGCATAATTAATTTATTTACAAAATAAAATAAGGTATTATATTTTAAATTAATTATATGTATAATCATAAAATAATATACGAATAACAATCAAAATGAAAGTCCACTGCTATAACATATTATTATTTTCTTTTACATTAATTATATTGTTATTGTCATCATCGCAGGTATGGATCTAATAAATATTTTTATAATAATTTAATATATATATATAAAATAAACTACATTTAAATATCACATATATATATCACCATTTTTTATAGGTAAATAACCAAATGAACCATTACAATACAGCCCATATGAAAAACACAGAACCAATAAAATCATATAGATCATTATGCGAATGTGAACTATATACATCCATGTATGATGATGACCCAGAAATGAAAGAAATATTGCACGATTTTGATCGACAAACATCACAACGTTTTGAAGAATACAATGAACGCTTGCTCGAAAACAAACAAAAATGTAAAGAACAATGCGAAAAAGATATACAAAAAATTATTTTAAAAGACAAATTAGAAAAAGAATTAATGGACAAATTTGCCACACTACACACAGATATACAAAGTGATGCTATTCCAACATGCGTTTGCGAAAAGTCAATAGCAGATAAAATGGAAAAAGAATGTTTGAGATGTGCACAAAATTTGGGAGGTATTGTTGCACCCTCTTCAGGCGTATTAGCAGGAATTGCTGAAGGTGCTCTAATTGTGTGGAAACCTGCGGCAATTAAGGCTGCTAAGGCTGCGGCCGCTAAAGCTGCGAGTGATGCTGCTACGCAAGCTGGTATGAATGCTGTCAGACTTGAAATTAAAAAATTACTTGAGATGTTTACTGGTAAACCAGGATATGTTGATTTGCTACCAATTGTTAAGGAATCAACATATAAAAATGGTTCTGCTCTAGTTGATAGTGCTAAGAAACTATTTGTTGAATCCGGTAAATTAGAAGGACTTGATAGAATGCCTGTTTTTTATAATACCGTAATAGATTACCCGGGTCCATCTAACATTAAGGGTTTCGGAAAAATTGGTAGTGATGCATATGAGGCGGCATTCACATCCCAAAAAGGAACACTTGAAGCAACAAAGGTGGGTGAAGTAAACACTACATATGGTGGTTGTCAGACTGCTATAACTGCTTCTGTTATTGCAATAGTGGTCATAATTTTAATTATGGTAATAATATATTTAATTTTACGTTATAGAAGAAAAAAAAAAATGAAGAAAAAACTCCAGTACATAAAATTATTAGAAGAATAAATATAATGTGTTTGTTATATAGATGTTGGCAGGATGTTCTGTGCATGTCCTGTTTTTCTTTGAATATATCATGTTTTTTTTTTCCATTATAAATAACTATATAATTTTATATGTATTAAGTGTACACATATAATGTATTTTGTTATGTGTCAATTTTTTCATTAGTTATTGTATAAATGTTTTTATTCAAAGACTTTTATTCTTTAATAAATTACATATTTTTTTTTAAATATATATATTGTATACTAAACTCATAAGTGTAGGTATAGGTAATTGTTTAGGACAATAAAATATGGCACACATATATATATATATTTATATAATACTTCATATTAAATATTATATAACAAAACATAACAAATATATATGTAATAATAATAATTATTAATTGTAGGAAACATATTTTTGAAAAAAAAATTAGTTTATATTTATACTATAAAGAAATTAATATAAATAAACACTTTTTTTTTTTTGACAAATATATTACTTACAAAAACCTATCATATTATATAAATATATGTATTCTTTTATATATTTCATATCTTGTTATGTAAGTTTTATATATTATTAAAAAAATCATAATACAATAAATATAAAAAGTGGACAAAATATAGAAAATACATAATATATATATATAAAAGAGCGCTAACAAAATACGACAGCAGAACAGTTACATTAAAAAAATAATAACATAAGAGAGAATTGCCAACAACAAAACAAACAAACAAACAAACAAACAAACAAATTAAAATAAATAATAAAATAATTTTTATTAATATAAAACATAATATTTTTTTTCCTCTGTCATTTCTATTTTGATATTGTTTATATATAACTTCATATATTACTTGGTATATTATATCATAGTTAATATGTTTTATGCTACAAATATAAAACTCTCTAATATTAAATTAGTAAAAAACGTATGTTATATATATATATATATATATATATAATGTTTTTAATATACTAATCACAAAAATGTGTTCAATAGCATATATCTATATATTAACACATTATAGTAAAATAGTAACGAATTAAGCTAATCGTACAATAAGTATTATTATAAAATAGTAACAATATATTATATGTAATAATTATAATTGTGTTAGTATAATTATATTTACATGATATCCTTTTTATTTAACTATTATAATACATACAATTAATATGATATGGTATTTAAAAAAATATATAAATATTAGTAACTTGTAAAATATTAAAAATTAATATATATAATTTATTCTTTCTATTTATATAAGATTATAAAGAATTTATTATTAATATAATAACATAGCAAAAATTAAAATTATTTTATTTTTAAAACGTACATCTTTAAGAAAAGTATTATTATAATGTAATAATACAATTAATTTCTTATGTAATGAACAAATATTATATGTTAATTAGTATTATATTAATACAATTTATATATTTAATGTTTTACAAGATACTATTTATAAATGCAAAAATAATTATATTACTTATATTTGTACACAGAAATATAAATCACAGTATCTCACTATTTGGCATGTGTGGAAAATACTTTAAATTATGTTATTGTAATTATAGTATATTTCTAAAATATTCATAATTTATAATTTATTATTTTTTAATATATTATTCATTTAAAATTCCTATTAATTATATATATATATATATATTTACATACAATTATTTATAAATTATTATAATATAATTATGTAACATAAAATAAGAGATAAAATAGAGAGAATTTTATAACATAGTATAACTCTTAGCAACAAAAATAGAATAAATTAAAAAGAAGAAATATAAATATAAAAATATACATAAAAAATATTTATTATATTAGTTTTAAGATTATTATTATATTTTATTAATTACAAGAAAATTTATTATTAGTTCCATAATATTAATTATATTAGAATATATTTTAGGATATTTATTCGATAAAATTTATGAGGGCTATTATTATATATATATATGTGTGGTTTACACCCATAACAACTACTGTTCTACACATTTTTATGTTATTTACAACAAAAAACAAGCTGTTTGTAACTAACGTTATACTTATTATGTAGATTTATAAAAATAAATTTTAATTGTAATTTATTATTTGAAACAAGATTAAATTTTATTACAAATCAAAATTTAGAATTATAGAAAATGTAATATATTGAGATATATTATATTTTTAATTTTAATAATTTTTTTTTTTTTTTTTTTTTTTTTGTAATGGAATAATTATTTATGTACCAATGATGCAATATATTTTTATAATGGCAGTTAATTGTGATATATAATAAAAAACATAATTATATTTTAAATTAAACATATGTAATTCTTTTTATAAAACACAATATATTATGATATATCAATTATTTTGTTATAATTTTTATCGTAAATTGTTATAAATATAGCAACAATAAAAATGAAAATCCATTGTATTAATATATTGTTGTTTGCTCTTCCATTAAATATATTGGTAGCATTATGCGATAAAAGAATAAAATGTTCATAAATATAATTATTATATCTCTATATCCATATATAATATATATATAGGCACGATATATATATTTATAACAAATATATATAATCATAAACAACTAATTATAATATACATATATAAATACTCTTTTATAGGTAAATACCCACAAGAAAACATCCATCACACCACTCCATACACCAAAAAGACCAACTACTAGGTTATTATGCGAATGCGAATTATATTCACCTGCCAACTATGATAATGACCCACAAATGAAAGAAGTCATGGAAAATTTCATTAAACAGACACAAGAAAGGTTTTACGAATATGATGAAAGGATGAAAACTACACGCCAAAAATGTAAAGAACAATGCGAAAAAGATATACAAAAAATTATTTTAAAAGACAAATTAGAAAAAGAATTAATGGACAAATTTGCCACACTACACACAGATATACAAAGTGATGCTATTCCAACATGCGTTTGCGAAAAGTCGATCGCGGACAAAATGGAAAAAGGATGTTTGCGATGTGCAGGTGTATTGGGAGGTGGTGTGATGCCTGGAATGGGATTGATAGATGGAAGTCTTTTAGGTGCTATAAGTGTGTTGCAACCTTTGGAAATTGCAGCGGCTAAGGATGCGGCCATAGCTAAGGCTACTGATGCCGCTATTGAAGCTGGTATAAATACTGTTGTCTCTAAAATTAAAGGATTGCTTGCCTCTTTTACTGAAAAAGAAGTATTAGTTGATTTGACAAAAATTGTTACTCCATCAACATATAATAATGGTGCTATTCTACATAAAAGTGCTATGGCACTAGCTAATAAATCCTGTGATTTTGAAGGACGTGGAATAAACAGTTCTTTTTGTAATACACTATACAACGGTGAGAAAACTACGTTTGAACCTTTCGCAAAAGCTGGTATTGCTGAATATAATGCAACATATACATTACAAAAAGAAGCACTTGAAACAGCAAATGTGGATATGGTAAAAGCTACATATGCCAGTTACCAGACTGCTATTATTGCTTCCATCGTTGCAATAGTGGTCATAGTTTTAATTATGGTGATAATATATAAGATTTTACGTTATCGACGAAAAAAAAAAATGAAGAAAAAACTGCAATATATAAAATTATTAAAAGAATAGAAATGTTTTGGTATTTTGATGTTGACAGGAACGTTGGTGCACGTACTGTTTTTCTTTGAATGTACCATGTTTTTTTTTCGATTACAAATAACTATATTATTTTTATATGTCTTACGTTTTTATATATATAATCTATTTTGTTATGTGTCAATTTTTTTGATTATTTATTGTATTAATTTACTATTATATTAAACTTTTTTTTCCAAACTAAATATATATACAAATATAATGGTAATAAATCAATATGTACATAATATATGATACAAATAACACTTAAGAAAATATAAAAAATAATATATATTATTAAAAATATATAAAAATATATTCAAAACAAATATCTACATATTATCAAATAATTATATATATAAAAATTATATTTATATATTATACAAAAGAAGACAAGAACAGTAAAAATTACAAAGTAAAAAAAAAAGAAAAAGTGTATTATTGTATTAAAATAAGAAATATTCATTATTCTTTTTTATTGTGTTTTATTTTTATTTATTTTATGTATTTTTTGGGTTTTTATGATTTTTTTATGTATTGAATCTATTTGTTATATTACGTGTAATTATTATATTTGTTGTATATTAACTATTTTTTGAATTCATTGTATTAAGAGAATTTCTAATAAAAAATAATTAAAATAATAATAAAATAAATTTTGAAATAAATATAAATAAATAATATAATATATAATATTATTCGCTTTTTAGGGAAGATAATTGTATATAGAAATAATATATTTTTGGTTTAAAGTTAAATTATATAATTATAGATGTAATTATATTATAAATATATTTCGTATAATACTAATAATAAAAGTAATCATAATAATTATAATATAATTGAAGTTTTATTTTTTTTATTATATATTTCATTGAAAAATAACTAATACGAGGTATTTAACAAATATACGTTATATTGTTTTAAAAAAATTAAATATAATAATACATATGAGTGAGGAATTTAATATAAATTAAAAACTACATTATTTATTAAAAAATAAAGCGTTTTAGAAAATAAATAAATAAAATTATAGCACAATAAAATATATATATATATATAACCTAATACATATATGAATATAGATATTAATAATAATAATGAAAAATATGATACATTCAAAGAAAAATCTTACATGTATCAAACAACCTACAAACATCAAAATACCATATTATATCTACTCTTTTAATAATTTTATATATTGTAGTTTTTTCTTCATTTTTTTTTTTCTTCGATAATGTAAAATTAAATAAATAATTACCATAACTAAAACTATAACTAATATTGCAATAACCGAAGCAATAATAGTATTAGTTAATATACTAGTATTTGTTGCTAATTTAAGACTTTCGGCTGCTTCAGCAGCATCGACAGCATTTTTAACTGCTTCTACTTGTATGTGATAGTTTCTATTAAAAACCTTAAGCGTGTTTTTACCCATAGTATCTAATATAAATCCAAAACGTTCACACTTTTGAGATTCTATTACTCCGTACATATTATTTCTTAGGTATTGAACCATATCAATGAGTGATATATTATTAGTAAAGTTACCTGAGGAAAGTATTTGTGCCGCAGAAAATTTGGGTATTTCAGCTGTAGTAAGACTATGTATTTGTGTTACTATTTCCATGACTTTATCCAAACTCACTTGCACACTTTTCTTTATACCCACTTCAAGGATTTTTGCAGCAACATATTGTGTCCATGCGACATACCCTATACCGCTGACGAATCCCCAAGCAGGTGCAACCGCTCCCATAGTTTTTCCACAGTTAAGACAAACTTTTTCTGTTTTATCTGCTACTGATTTTTCGCAAACACATGTGGGTATATCCTCAGTTCTTATATCGGTTTGTAATGCTCCGAATTTTTCTGTTAATTCTTTCTCGATTTTATCTTTTAAAATAATTTTTTGTATATCTTTTTCACATTGTTCTTTACATTGTTTTCGTTTATGTTGCATCCTTTCGTCATATTCGCGAAAGCGTTCTGACGTTTGACGATCGAAAATTTCCATTACTTCTTTCATTTCAGAGTCATTTTCATAGTTAGATGGTGCGTATAATTCACATTCGCATAATGTTCTATGTGTTTTTGTTTGTTTAGTTTTGGGTGTACAAATTATAGTTTTCATATGGTTCCTTTTATTATGCACCTATTAAAATGTTGACACATATATATGTAATATTTAGTTGTAATTTATGATTATATATATTTGTAATAAATATATATATTTTGGTTATATATAAGTTATATACATATAAAGATTTAATAATAATATATATGGTATCGTAATAAATATATATGTTATTATATTTATGAATATTTTATTCATTTATCACATAATGTTACCAATATATTTAATGGAAGAGCAAATAAAAATATATTAATATAATGGAATTTCATTTTTATTGTTGTTATTATATTTATAATAATTTATGATAAAAATTATTACCAAATAATTGATATATATAATACCTTATTTTATGTTATAAATAAATTAAATATGTTTAATCTAGAATATTATTATATTTTATTTAATATAACTAACAATTATTTTCCCATTATACCAATATATATTTTTTTTCTGGAACCATTTTTGCATTTTTATTTAAAACACTAAAAAAAAAAAAAAAAAATTAAAATTGAAATAATAAAAAAATAATATAACAAAATATATCACATTTTTTATAATTTATAATTTTAATTTTTAATAAAATTTCATTTTATGTCATACGATAAATTACCATTAAAATATTGTTTTATATTTTACAATAACACGTTAACATATAGTAACAATAGAACTTATATTTGTTTGTTGTAAAATATATGCATATGTGTAAAGTAATAGTTCTTGAACGTGTACATAAAATATAATTTACAATTGGGAATAACATATAAGTGAAATTGATATTACAACATGTATGTTCACAATATGGCTATTGTATAAGTATCATTGTATATCATAATATGTGGTATTAAACGTAAAACAAGCAATATATATTTTAATAGTAATGAAACCAAATATATTTTAATAATTTTATTTTTATATAATTTTTGGTTCTAAAATTTATTCTATGATATAGGCTTCTCTCTAATGTATCTAAAATTATATAAATTTAAGTAAATGTATAAATATATATTTTTAAAATTATATTGTATTAAAAAATATTTATATTTAATATTAAAAAGAAATTTAAGAAAAAAGAAAGTATTAAAATAATAAAATACAATTGTATAGTTTTATGTAATTTTGTACCTTATACAAATATGTTCTATTCATGATATAGAAATTATTGTAACATTTTGATAATATATGTATTATATTAAATATTAAAATGGTAGGTATAATATTTTAGAATTGATTAATATAATAATTGTAGGATTACTAGTTGTAACAATATATCTATATATATTTAAGTAAAAAAAATTATAATAATTGTTATTATCATATGTATATTGAAAAGAAATATACAACTTTATATAATATAATAAATTCGATAAAAAAATATATTTTTCTCTTATGTTAAATTACTAAAAATATATATATAAAGTTTGCATATTGTTTCTAAAATAGTAGATATCTCGTATAATAATAATAATAGTACGTATTATTAAAAAACTATAAAAATAAAAAACACGACAGAACACATATAATGTAAAAAATATATTATAAATAATGATAAAAAAAAAATATTGGTTTATATAAGAAAGGATCTTTCTTTAACATTATATATAATAAACAAAACATCCTTACATATTTTAAATGAATAATTTTGTTAACACATCTTAATTTTAATTTTATTTATATATAGCATGGAATAATTACATATATATTATTAAATATTAATATAATAATATATTTTATTATTAGATATAGTTCTATAACAATTATTAATAAGTAAATACATATATCTATATTCTGTAAATTCTAATTTATAGTATTTATTTTTATAATAATAATAATAATAATAATAATAATAAATATTAATATATATATATAGAATTTTTCGTCCAATTAATATATACATTTATGTCAATTTTACATATATATAATAATCATGGTAATGACAAATATTTAAGTATATAAAAATTCCATATTATTCGAATGATAAATGGTGACATATATTTAGAGTGAACTTATTTTAAAATCTAATCATTTATAGTTTTACCTTTTAATGTCTTTTCATAAATTATAGATTATATGTATATTTTATTAAAAAACAAAATAACCATTTTAACGAAACGTAAATATACTTATAACTGTCTCTTATCTATCGAATAATAATTTTACTAAAATATAAAGAAACATGTATAACAATAAAACAGATTTTACAACTGCATTGAAAAGGTTTATATAGTGATGCATGGATTGTTAACATGGTGGTAGCACCATTCATATTATAAATGTTTATTGATATGATATAGTTAATTATTAATCTATATATATGTATAGTAACAAGTATCAAATAATAAGACAATAAAATATTATAATTGGCTTATTTTATATATCTAAATGAAAATTCGTTTGCAAATTTTATATGAAGGTAAAACTGTCATAATAAAACGATGATAATTATTATGATAATGATTATTATAATTATAGCAATTATGTTACCTTATAATTCATAATATACAACTACTTATTAAGAATACGTCAATTTTATAAAACGTGAATAAATAAAACAGGAAGGTATAAATAATACTAACCATAAAAGATATAAATGGATTTTTCTAAAATATTTTTTGTTATATTTTTTTATGATTTTATCTTAATATATATATAATATATATATATAATAACGCACATATATATATATATGTATTATGAAAATTAGAATTATATAAAATATGTAAAACGAAATTCATAGCATAATAGTAGTTATTTAGTTGTGATGGTTATTAGATACACTTTAATTTTTATTTAAAATATAACTTATTTCTATGAAATAATATATAATAATATATAATAATCATATTAATATTTGTAGTATCAATTTTTGTAAATGACACATATGTATATTAACTATATATTTTGTATTATATTTAAATACGTAAATTATTATATATATACATATGTGACATTCATTTTGATTTTTATAATAATTATTTTGTTTTTCTTCTGAGTATAATCATATATGATAAAAGTGAAAAAAAGGATGAAGGAATTTATCCTATTATATAGAAGATTATTTACTTACATATAAATATCAATGTTATCATAATTTTCGGGGGTAAAAAATGTATATGTTGAAATATTAAATAATCTACATTGTATACATCAATGCATGATATTGGAGTGGCACTATCATCTACAGACATTGAACATACTCTTAATTTTTATAAATTAGTTAAAGATGGAAAATCAACTGATGAAATGAAAAATTGTATTTATGCTTTTATAAAGTATTATGATACATTACAAAATGATTTATTTAATGAACATAAGACAATATTTACAGAAAGGATAAAAAATACACAAAGGTAAATTAAATTTATATGAGTGTCAATTATATAGTTATATGGGAAAACACATTTATGTATAGTATTACACTATTTTATAAAAACTTAATATAACGTATATTCATTAAATGCATTATATTAGTTCGTATATAAAGCAATAACTAATAACACAAATATAAAATATATTATAACATATAATTATTCGTGAGTATTCTTAAACAATTTCAAAATTAAATTTTAATAGTATTAATGTATCTATTAATTTATGAAATTCATCCATCAGTTAATTATTACACATATTGCTAAAAAGTGTTTTAAAAAAAAAAAAAAAAAAAATATATATATATACGTATAAGATTCATACTATTGTAGCAATATTTTAATGTTTTCTATTTTCGTTGTTCTTTTTTTGTTCTTGCTTACTTATTTTGTTCTAGTTATTAATTTTTTTTTTTTTTTTTTGTACTAATACGTACTATCATCATCATTATAGTTAACAATTTTATTTTTAGAAATATTAAGAATTTTTTTTTTTATAGTTATAAATTATGTATAAATTAAAAATAAATAACTCGGTTTTTTTTTTTTTTTTTGGTAATATGTATAACATTGTGTTACTTATTTAATATATAATAATAATATAATTATTAAAATATATAGTAATTAATTATTTTGTTACAAGATGTAATAATATAATTAATGTATGATAAATTGTAATATACTATGATAATTTTAATATATATATATATAATAATTATTATAAATAGAATATATTTGTATAAGATAAAACACTACATAAAACAATACAATATATTGTGTAATAGTATATATAATTTCTGATTTCATTAATGGTTTTTTTTTTTTTTTTTTTTTTTTTTTTTAATTTTTTTTTCTAATAATAATAAATATTAAAAATATTTTTTTGTGATAATTATATAATTAAATAATTTAATAATTAATATTTTTTTAAAATAAGTTCAAATATTTTTATAAAAATAATAATATTAACCTTTGCAACTACGTAGATAAATTAGAGAGAAAGTTATAACATGCAACAATTTTTAGAAGAACAAAAAAAAATAATAACAAAACCTAAAAGAAATACAATTACTATTAGTTTGAAAAATATTTATTTCTTTTATTATGATACAAAATGTTTATTCTATAATTGTTTTATAAAATTGAAATAATGCCAATTTTATGTTGTAATATATATTCATATATGTTGTAATAAGTTCCTATATACTTATTGTATACCTTTAAAAATTAATTCTGTACACATTTTTATTTTATTTACATCGAAAAACTATTTATTTGTAACTATAGTTTTATTTATTATATACATATATATTAAAATAAAATTAATATTATAATTTATCGTATGATATAAAATTAGGTTTTGTTAGAAATTAAGATGGGAATTTATAAAAAATATGGAAATATTTTACTATATTATTTATTTTTTTCTTCCTATTTATTATTTTTTTATTTTTTTTTTCTGTTCTGAATAAATGGGAAAAATATGGTTGCAGTAAAAAAATATATTTTTATATAATGGGAAAATAATTGTGTATTATAGCAGAAGCCTATAATAATATTTCAGATTAAAAATATGTAATTCTTATATAGAACAATAAAATATATTATTATATATGAATCTTTTTAGTTATAATTTTAATCATAAAATAATAGTAGTATCACAATAAATATGAAACTGCACTACACTAAATTATTATTATTTTTCTTTACATTAAATATATTGTTAACATCATATCATGTATGAATGAAATATTTATAAATATATATATATATAGTATTTTATAATTTATGGTAAATAAACAATATACATATTCATTACAAATTTATAAAATAGTAAACAACAATTAATTATAACATACATATATATATATATTACATTCTTTATAGGCACATAATAAAAATAAACCATCCATCACACCACATCATACACGAAGTACTACGTCACGATTGTTAAGCGAATATGACACAGAATCGTCAATTTATGATAGTGATGATGAAATCGATTCAGTGAAGGAAATTTTCGAACGACAAGCCTCACAAAGATTACGAGAATATGACGAAAGGTTGCAAGAAAAACGACAAAAACGCAAAGAACAACGTGACAAAAATATACAAAAAATTATTCATAAAGATAAAATGGAGAAAAACTTAGCAGAAAAAATAGAAAAAGGTTGTCTTAGGTGTGGATGTGGGCTAGGAAGTGTTGCAGGAAGTATTGGATTATTTGGTGCGGTTGCTATAAATATATGGAAACCTGCGGCACTTGATGCCGCTATTACAGCAGCTCTAAATGCAAATGCTGTTAAGATTGCGGCTGCCGCTAATGCTGCGGGTGAGGTTATAGGTAAGGCATTAGTTATTGCAGAATTACAAAAAATGGGTATATCAACTCTAAAAGGTCAGACATTGAAATCCTTTTTTAGAACAATATCTTATAAAAATGTCTCGAGCATTACTAAAGCTGTTTATGGACAACATTATGAGATATGTGTATATGATCCTTCAAGGAACCTGTTATCCTCTTTCGGTGACGTTAACCGTCATATTGGTATTTGCAATTCGGTGTGGAAACAAATTTCAGCTGTATCACAAAGAGGACAATATATTTCACATGAAGAAGTTATAAAAAGAACTGTAGAAACTATGATGTCAGAAGCCGAAGTATCAGCTAAAGCCGCTGCTAAGACTGCTGAAGCTGCTAATAAATTAGCTATTGAAGAAGCACAAGAGCAAGTTATGGAAGCTACAATTTACAATTGGTACACCACAATTGGTTACACCATCCTTGCCATATTAATTATAGTTTTAATTATGATAATAATTTATTTGATTTTACGTTATCGACGAAAAAAAAAAATGAAGAAAAAAGCCCAATACACAAAATTATTAAATGAATAAATATATGGTTTCATGATATTAAATTCAAAATAATGTTTTGTCAATTTTAGATTTTTCAATACATGGATATTATGATAATTAAATTTTTATAACTCTATATAATTTTTTTTTTATTTCCCTATAAATTTTTTTTTGTTTATACTTATGTTGTTATTAAATTATTTAATTTATTTTTACTTATTTATTTTTTTTTTTTTTTAGTGAAACGAATGTAAATTATATATTTATTTTTATAATATTTAATATGTTTAATCTAAATAATATTAACTACTTATGTGATTATAATTAATATATATAACACTATACATATACATATGATTGTATTTAATGAGACCACAAAATTAAAAAATATATCATAATATATAACACAATACAATCATGTTATATATGTGTACATATATATGATATAATATAATTTATAACACTAAAAATTAAATACAAAAAAAAAAAAGAAAAACACATAAAAAAAACCCACATATATCTCCATATTACCGGAAATGATGTCGATTTCG
Source organism: Plasmodium falciparum 3D7 (assembly GCF_000002765.6). NCBI lineage: Eukaryota > Apicomplexa > Aconoidasida > Haemosporida > Plasmodiidae > Plasmodium > Plasmodium falciparum. Next base: position 53,265 of record NC_004325.2, on the reverse strand, counting down.
GCTTTTCCTTTAAGTGTAGGAATTGCGTTTGCTACGTTGAGTTACTTTTTACTAAAGGTAAATGGATGTATTTATATGTGTATGTGTTTGGAAATATGTATGTGTTTTATATATATTTATGTATTTAAAATTGAATAAGAAAAAAAAAAAAAATCTCATTTAATAAAAAATAAAAAAATATATTTAGAAAAAAAATTAAAAAAAAATTTATACAATGAGAATTAAATGGAAATTTAAATAAAAATAAAAAAATAAAAAAAAAATTTTATATGAAAAAAAAAAAAAAAAAAAAAATTTTATACGAAAAAAAAAAAAAAATTTTTATACAGTGAGAACTAAATTAAAATTAAAAAAAAAAGAAAAAGAAAAAAAAATTTATGTTTAAAAAAAAAAAAAAAAAAAAAAAACAAATAAATTAACAGTAGAAAAAAAAAAATATATATATATATATAAATTATTATTATAATTTTTTTTTCCTAAATGTGTATACAAATAAAATAATAAAAAAAAAAAAAAAAAAAAAAAAAAAAAATTTTAATATATCATACAAATTTCATATATATAAAAAATAACAAAAAAAAAAAAAAATATATAAATATAAATATAAACAAAAAAGGAAAACATTTTACAGAAGAAAAAATATTTAATAAACAAATTTTTTTTTTTTTTCTTTTTGCCACTTAATATATATAAAAATATAATGTAATAAATCAATGCATACGTAATATAGAAACAAATAACACTTAAAAAAATAAAAAAGCATATATATTATGAAACATATATGAAATTATATCTCATAAATATATACATATTATCAAATAAATATATATAAAAAAGTAATATTTACATATTATTCTAAAAAAACAATAATAACAACAATAAAAATTAAAAAGGAAGAAAATAACGAAAAAGTGTATTATTATATTAGAATAAAAAATATTCATTATTCGTTTTTCTTTTCTTTTTTTTTTTTTTTTTTTTTCATGTATTTTTTTTGTTTTTATTAGTTCTTTTATGTATTCTATCTATTTGTTATATTACGTGTAATTATTATAATTCTTATAAGTTAAATATTTTTGTGAATTCATTGTATTAGTAGAATTTATAAAAAAAATAATAATAAAATAAATTATGAAATAAGTATAAATAAATAACATAATATATAATATGATATGTTTTTTAAGAAGATAATTGTGAATTGAAATAATATAATTATTGGTTTTAAATTAAATTATATAAATACAGATGTAATTATATTTTTAATAATATGTTTTTTATAATATTAATAATAATAGTAATCATAGTAATCATTATATAATATACGTTTTATTTGTTTTATTATATATTTCACTGAAAAATATCTGAGATATTTAATAAATATAAGTTACATAATGTTTTAAAAGATTAGATATAATGATATATATGAGTGAAGTATTTAATATAAATTAAAACTACATTATTCAATAAATAAAATATATTTAGAAAATAAATAAGTTTATAGAAAAATAAATAATATATAAAAACTTAATACATATAAAAATTATTAATAATAATGAAAAATATGGTGAGTTCAAAGAAAAACAATATGTGTTCCAAACATTCTACCAACACCAACCTAACAAAACATATTTATTCTTCTAATAATTTTATATATTGGAGTTTTTTCTTCAATTTCATTTTTCTGCGATAACGTAAAATCAAATATATTATAACCATAATTAAAACTATGATTACTATTGCAACGATGGATGCTATTATAGGAGTATAGTAGGAAGTAGTTGCAGCTTCTACTTCGGCTATGTTTTTTGCTGTAAATTCTGTTGTATATATAGGAGTCATGACCGCAGTTTTGGTAGTAGCAGCTTGTTCAGCTCCTGCAACAGCTTCTTCTACCTTTTCATATATAATAGTTTGTGCTGAACTTCTATAAAAACTACCTTGAAGATTTGAATGAACCAAATTGCAAAAAGGATCACTAGTGTTAAAAGTACCGACAAGCTGATCATTAACTAAACTAGGTGTACATGACGTGGTATAATGAGAATAAACTTTATCATAAATGAAAGACACATTCATATAATTTGTTACATCAATAATTGTTTCCAATAGTTTATCACCTACAAAGTATATACCCAATGTGCGTAATTGTTCAATAACAGCATTAGTACCTGCCAAATGTCCTGCTTTAAGACCTGCTGCTGCACCTGCTTGTTTAGCTAATTCCATAGCCGCTGCAATTTCTGTAGTTTTCCACACACTTAGCGCAGCTTCAGAAATTCCTGCTAATACTCCTGAAGAGGGTGCAACAATCTTTCCCAAATTTTGCGTACATTTCAAACAATTTTTTTCCACTTTATCTGCTAATGATTTTTCGCAAATACATGTTGGAATGGCATCACTATGTATATCAGTTTGTAATGAAGAAAACTTTTCTGTTAATTCTTTTTCAATTTTATCTTTTAAAATAATTTTTTGGATTTCCTTATCACATTTATCTTTACATTTTTGTCGTTTTTCTTTCAAATTTTCATCGTATTCATGAAACCTTTGTGTTGTACGATCATGAAATTGTTGCATCACAGATTTCATTTCAGGATCGTTGTCATAATTGGGTGTATATAATTCGCATTCGCATAATAATCTGGTAGTTTGTATATGACGTGATGTAATTGATGGTTTTTTGTGGGTATTTACCTATAAAAAATGGTGACATATATATGTAATGTTTATTTGTAGTTTATGATTTTATATATTTGTAATTAATATGTATATTTAAACTATATATATAAGTCATATAGATATAATAATTATATTTATGAATATTTTATTTATTTATCACATAATGTTACCAATATATTTAATTTTAGAGGAAACAATAATATATTAGTATAATGGATTTTCATTTTTTATTGTGATACGTATATTATTTTATGATAAAAACTATAACTAAAAAAATCACATAAAATATTTTATTTTGTGTTATAAATACATCAAATATGTTTAACATAAAACATTATTATAATACATTTAATAACATAATATACAATTATTTTCCCATTATATAAATATATAATTTTTTTTTTTTTATAATGGAACCATATTTGCCTTTTTATATAAAACACTAAAAAAAAAAAAAAAAAAAAAAAAAAAAAAAAATTAAAAATATAATATATCAAAATATATTACATTTTTTATAATTTTGAATTTTAATTTTTAATAAAATTTAATTTTATATCATACGATAAATTACAATTAAAAAGGTTTTTTTAATATTTTTCAAAAATACGTTACGATTTAGTAAGAACTTCTATTTTTTTGTTGTAAAATATATACATATGTGTAAATTAATGGCTGTTGAACGTGTATACCACATATAATTTACAATTTGGAAAAACCTATTAGTGAAATTGATATTGCAACATGTATGTTAACTATATTGCTGTCATATAAAAATCATTGCATATCATAATATTTGTTATTAAACGTAAAAAAAACAATATATATTTTTTAATAATAATAATTAAACCAAATATATTTTAACAAAGTATTTATGTTCTTTTTTTTTTCTTTTGTTCTAAAATTTATTGTATGTTATACGTTTCTCTCTAATGTATCTAAAATTATATAAATATAAATATATATATATATTTTTAAAATTATATTACGTTAAAAAAAAAAATATTTATATATAATATTAAAAATAAATTAAAGAAAAAAGAAATTATTAAGATTAATAAAATACTATTGTATAGTTTTATGTAGTGTTGTGCGTTATACAAATATATACTATTCATAATATAGAAATTATTGTAATATTTTGATAATATATGTGTTATATTAAATATTAAAATTGTAGATATATTATTTTAGAATTTCTTGATATAATATTTGTAGGATTACTAGTTGTAATAATATACATATATATATTTAAATAAAAAAAAAATTATGTTAATTATTATTATTATATATATATTGAAAAGAAATATACGACTTTACATAATAAATACGATAAACAAAAATATATTTTTCTATTATGTTCAATTACTAATATTATATATATATATAATCGTTTGCGTATTGTTTCTAAAATGGTAGCTATTTTCTATAATAATAATAGTATGTATAATTTAAAAAAATATAAATAAAAATATATATAAATATATAATGTAAACAATATATTATAAATAATGACAGAAAGAAAATATATTGGTTCATATGAGAAAAGAACTTTCTGTAATATTATATAAAGTAAACAACACATACTTACATTTTGTAAATGAATAATTTTGTTAACACATCGTAATTTCAATTTTATTTATAGATAGTATGGAATAATTATATATATATATTATTGAATATTAACATAATAATATATTACATTATAATTATATATAGTTCTATAACTATTATAAAGCAGTAAATATATATATATATATATATATATATATATATATATATACTCTACGTCCTAATTTATATTTTTTGTTTTTATTATTATAATAATAAATATTAATCGCCTTAATATATACATATATACAATTTTTCGTGCAATTAATTTATATTTTTATCTTAATTTTACATATATATAATAATAATGGTAATGATAAATACTTAAGTATATAAAAATTGCATATTATTCCAATAATGAATGCTGTGATACATTTAGCGTGAACTTATTTTAAAATTTAATCATTTTAATCTTTTATTGTCTTTTTATAAATTATAGATTATATATATATGTATATTATTAAAAGACAAAATAACCATTCTAACGAAACATAAATATCGGTGTAACGGTCTGTTATCTATCGAATATAAATTTTACTAAAATATAAAAAATTATGTATCACAATAAAACAAATTTTATAATTGCATTGAAATCTTTTATATAGTGATGACCATATAAACCCATAGATATACATGCTTTGTTAACATGGTGGTAGCACCATTAATATTATACATGTTTATTGACATGATATTTATCATAGTTATACATATATATATGTATATGTATAGTAATATGAACCTAATAATAAGATAATAACATATTATAATAGATTTTTCCAATATATCTAAATGAAACCTTTTTCGCAAATTTTATATGACAGTATAACTGTCATAAAAGACAGATGATAATGATTATTATGATGATAGTAATTATATTACCTTATAATTCATATTATACAACTACCTATTAAGAATACGTCAATTTTATAAATGTTTAATGAATAGAACACAAAGGTATACATAATATTAACAATAAAAGGAATAAACGTATTTTTCTAAAACATTTTTCGTTTCATTTTTTTGTGATATCCTAATATGTTATTTATGGTGTAAAGAGAATACGAAAGATGAAAATACATATATATATGTATATATAATGATAATAATGAGTATAATAAATTCAATGTAAATTTTTTTTTTTAAATAACAATAGAACTATTATATACAATTAGCAAAAGTAAACATATTATATTTAATTTATATATACTTATTTTACGAATGAACATATATACTATGTTCCATTTATATAAAGTTAAATAAACATGTTTTCATATAAATATAACTACAATATTTATATCAATGAAAAAACAAATATTTTTTGAGTAATTTTTATTTTTAAGTATTTTATTATGTATATGTATTATAAAAATTAATAATAATATATAATAAGTGTTAATATATTAATTAATTATATTATTATATGCTTTATATGTATATATATGGGTCTTATAATATTACGAAAATATAAATATATATATATAAGTGATATATATAATTTTATTAGATAAGTATAAAATGGATATATATATATATTTATATTTATATATATTTTTTTAATAAGAGTATAATTAAATATATATGTGATCTTTATGAATTATTAATTTTTTCTGAGTTTATTATATTATTATATTTGGATAAGTGATAACATAATGTTTTTAGAAATATGATGAATTTTGAGTTAAAAATTATGTTAATCTATATAAGAATACATATTATGGATAATACAGATAGATAAAAAAAACATTGTTCTATTTTCTCCATTGTAACCAAAATTAAGTAAAATAAATAACACATATATATATATATAAATGTATGTTTTTGTTATACGTAAAATAATAATTATAAACTATAACGATACTATTAAGGATATAATTAAGATTTATATAAATGGATGATATGTATTTTATTATAATCATATATTTTCAATAATTTTATAAATTATATAATTAATATTAATAAGCAACCATGGTACGAGTAAATATTATTATGAATATTATGAAAAGAATAATAAATATTTCATAAATGATTCTTTTTAATAATATGATAAGTTCATTTATTATTTTATAATATTATTATGTTATTTATATCATATTAATATTATATCAATATAACAATTTGTAGATATTGTTAAATAATATTATGATATTACAATATTAATATATATATTTGTTTAAAGAATACTGTATGTTTCAATATAATAAACTTACAATAAATTATCTTCAAATTATATATATATATATATATACATGCTACATAGTATTATTAATTAAAATATAGCTTAAACAAAAAAAAATATATATAATGGCAATCATTTGGTATAGAAAAAAATATTCAATTTATTATATTTGTTGTAGATGAAGATATTTATGGTGTTTTCTTTTTGATAACATATATTGCTATGTGTTTGTTTGTACAATGTAAGAGTATATATAAAATAGTTCGTACAAAAGTTATATAATATAGTTATAAAAATGGCACTAAAAAAAGGTGTTATAAATGAAAGTAAACTTAGTGCAAGGAATGTTTTGGAAAATATTGCAAATGAGATAAAAGTTAAAAGAGAAAATGAGAGAAAATATAATGATAAATTGAAGGGATCATTATGGGAAGCACGATTTTCTGATGGATTGAGTAGTTCATTTGGTGACATAAGGTCTGGTTATTACGATTCGTGTAGTCTTGATCACAAATTCCATACTAATATAAATAATGGATATCCCCCCGCAAGAAATCCTTGCGATGGTAGAAATCAAGAACGTTTTTCAAACGATGGTGAATCAAAATGTGGTAGTGATAAAATAAGAGGTAATGAAAATAACAGTAATGCTGGAGCATGTGCACCATTCCGAAGACAAAATATGTGTGATAAAAATTTAGAATATTTGATCAATAAAAACACAGAAAATACTCATGACTTATTGGGAAATGTACTAGTTACAGCAAAATATGAAGGTGAATCAATTGTTAATAATCATCCAGATAAAGATATTAAGGGTAATAAATCAAGTATATGTACTTCTCTTGCACGAAGTTTTGCAGATATAGGAGATATTATTAGAGGAAAGGATATGTTTAAACGTAATAAACATGATAATATAGAAAAGGGTCTAAGAGAAGTTTTTAAGAAAATATACGAGGGTTTAAAGAATAACGGGGCGAGAGAGCATTACAAAGAAGTCAAAAATGGAAATTACATAAAATTAAGGGAAGATTGGTGGACAGCGAACAGAGATCAAGTATGGAAAGCTATAACGTGTGAAGCGCCAGAAAATGCATATATTATAAAAAGAAGAATTGATGGTGGTGATATTGAGAATTTGATTTTGACACATCCAAAGTGTGGACATGATACTGATCCCCCTGTTGTTGATTATATCCCTCAACGCTTAAGATGGATGAGCGAATGGTCTGAATATTTCTGTAATGTATTAAATAAAGAAATAGATGAAATGAATAATCAATGTAAAGATTGTGAAATGAGCCGAAGGTGCAATAATGATACCGAAGGGGAAAAATGTAAAAAATGTAAAGAACAATGTCAAATATTCAAGGAGCTCGTAAGTAAATGGAAAAACCAATTTGATAAACAATCAATGAAATATATGGAATTATATAATAAAGCAAGTACTAATATAACTAAACAGAACTCTAGTGCACCTGAACGTGGATATCGACGTAATCATAGACGTAGAGGTTACGATGATGATACAAATGTACAATTATTTTTGAAAAAAGTAATAGAAAATAATGAGTGTAAAGTTGAGTCCCTTGGAAAATATCTTGATAAAACAAGTCATTGTGGTAATTATAATTTTAATTATGATAATACTCCAGGTTCCAATAGATCTAACGCTTTTGAAATAACTCCAGAAAAGTTTAAAAAGGCTTGCAAATGTAAAATACCTAATCCATTAGAAAAATGTCCTAATGAAGAAAACAAAAATGTATGCACAAGATTCGATAAGGTTTATTCATGTACATCACTTTCTTTTAAAAATGACCTGAGCGAATGGAATAATTCAGGAGTAAAAAATAAAGAAAATGACAATAATGGTGTGTTAGTTCCTCCTAGAAGACGAAATTTATGCATAAATTTGTTTTCAAAAAAAGATTATAAAATGAAAGATGAAAACGATTTCAAAGAGGATCTACTTAATGCTGCTTTTAGTCAAGGAAAATTGTTAGGAAAGAAATATAGTAACTACAGTAATGAAGCATATGAGGCTATGAAGTTCAGTTATGCTGATTACAGTGATATCGTGAAAGGTACCGACATGATGAATGATTTAAAAAAATTAAATAAAGAACTAAATACACTTCTTAAAGAAACTGAAAAAGGAGATATATCTGTGGATCGTAAAACATGGTGGGATGATAATAAAAATGTTGTATGGAATGCTATGTTATGTGGCTATAAAACCGAAAATGAAAATCAACAATTGAATTCATCGTGGTGTAATGTACCTGATGATGATAATATTGATCAATTTTTGAGATGGTTAACTGAATGGGCCCAACAATATTGTAAAGAAAAATTAATTAAAGCACATATAATAAATACAAAATGTAAAGATATCGTTGAAGGGAGAAAACATAAAAGTATGGTTGATATAACAGATGTAGAATGTAAACGATTATTTATTGATTATGAAGAATGGTTTCGTTACCGATATAATCAATGGAAGGGATTATCTGAAAAATACATTAAGATTAAGAAGAGCAAAAATTCTGGAGTGAATATACCCTCTGAGGAATGTGCTGCATCATACGTAACAAAACATTGCAATGGATGTATTTGTAATTTGAGAGATATGGAGGATATACATAAAAACATTAATAACCAAAATGAATTAATGAAGGAAATGATTAATATAATTAAATTTGATACTGATCAATATAGAACTCAATTACAAAATATATCAAATTCTATGGAAATAAATACAAAAAGTGTAAAAACAGCAGTAGATACTACGAAAGATATAGTTTCATATGGATTGGCCGGTACTATGGGAGTTGCAGCAATTGGATTACAAGCAGGAGATTTTCTTGGAAAAAAAATTCAAGATTTGTACAATGAATTTATGAAACCTGTTGAAAAAAAATTAGATACATCATCTAAAAATCTTAATATCTACGAAGACCCCAACATTATGGTTCCTGCTGGTATTGGTGTCGCCTTAACTCTAGGATTGTTATTATTTAAGGTAATTATATAAATATATAGATATATATAAATTAAATAAAATTACTCACAATATAAATATGAAATAAAGAAATATATATATATATATATATATATATATATATTAATATTTCACACAATATATACGTATATATACGTAAATATATATTCTTTTATAGATGAGAACAAAACCAAAACATGAAGTAGATATGATACGGATATTACAAATGTCACAAAACAAATATGGTATCCCGACAACCAAATCACCAAACAAATATATCCCATATGCGAGTCAACGATATAAAGGCAAAACATATATATATATGGAGGGTGATAGTGGAGATGAAGATAAATATATTGGAAACATATCTTCATCTGATATTACTTCGTCCGAAAGTGAGTATGAAGAAATGGATATAAATGATATATACCCCTACACGTCACCTAAATATAAAACATTGATCGAAGTGGTACTAGAACCATCCAAAAGTAATGGTAACACACCAAGTAAGGGTGATGGTAACACAGTAGGTGATGATATGGTACCTACCACTAATACATTTACAGATGAGGAATGGAGTGAACTGAAACATGATTTTATATCTAATATGTTACAAAATCAACCAAATGATGTACCAAATGATTATAAAAGTGGAGATATTCCATTCAATACACAACCGAATACTTTATATTTTGATAATAATCAAGAAAAACCTTTTATTACATCTATTCATGATAGGGATTTATATACTGGGGAAGAAATTAGTTATAATATTCATATGAGTACTAATAGTATGGATGATCCAAAATATGTATCAAATAATGTATATTCTGGTATCGATTTAATTAATGACACATTAAGTGGTAATCAACATATTGATATATATGATGAAGTGCTAAAAAGAAAAGAAAATGAATTATTTGGAACTAATCATCCGAAAAATACATCAAACAATAGTGTAGCTAAATTAACAAATAGTGATCCAATTATGAACCAATTAGATTTGTTACATAAATGGTTAGATAGACATAGAGATATGTGCGATAAATGGAATACCAAGGAGGATATTTTGAATAAATTGAATGAACAATGGAATAAAGATAATAATGTTGGTGGTGATATACCAAATGATAACAAAATGTTGAATACGGATGTTTCTATACAAATAGATATAGATGAAAATAAAGGAAAGAAGGATTTAAGTAATATGGATACTATCTTGGATGATATGGAAGATGATATATATTATGATGTAAATGATAATGATGATGATAATGATCAACCATCTGTGTATGATATATCTATGGATCATAATAAAGTAGATGTAGATGTACCTAAGAAAGTACATATTGAAATGAAAATCCTTAATAATACATCTAATGGATCGTTGGAACAACAATTTCCTATATCGGATGTATGGAATATATAAAAAAAAAAAATATATTATTTTACTTGTTTATTTTTTTTTTTTTTTTTTTTGTTATATTTTATTTGTATATTCATTTGTATAATATAAATATATATATTCATAGTATATATATATTTTTATTTTGATATATTTGTATAATAATATTTGTATATATATATATATAATTTGTTTTTTTGGCTTTTATATAATATTTGTAAATATATATATATATATATATAATTTGTTTATTTGTTTTTGTATAATATTTGTAAATATATTGGATTCAAAATTTATTGAGTAATATTTTTATTTTATTTATTTTTTTGAATTTTTTTTAAATGTCATTGTACATAATTCAATATATAATTTTTATTTTATTTGTATAATATATATATGTTTTATTTTGTTTTGACACATTTGATTATTTGTATATATAAATTTGTTTTATTTGTATAATATATATATATGTTTTATTTTGTGTTTATTTGACACATTTGATTATTTGTATATATATTTTGTTCGAATTTATTTTAATTATTTGTTTTTGGATATTTGTATATATAAATTTGTTTTATTTGTATAATATGTATGTGATTAAATAGAAAAAAAAAGAAAAAAAAATAGAAAAATATACCATACCATATAAATTATATTCATAGTAGTATATTATATGGTTCCATATTAAAATAAACTAATATAATACACTAAAATATTTCTTATTATATATATATATATTTTAATATACTAACCACAAAAATGTTTTCAACACCATATACCGATATATGAACAAATTATAATATAACAATAATGAATTAACCTAATCTTACAATAAGTATTATTATAAAATAGTAAGAATATAATATATCAAATATAATAATTGTATTGGAATAACAATATTTATATGATATCCTTTTTTTTTTTTTTTTTTTTTTTGTATTCATACGTACTATCATCATCAATATAGGAAATAAATTCTTTTTAAGAAATATGAAGAATTTTTTTTTAACGCTTCTAATTACGTATAAAATAAAAATAAATGATTCCTTGTTTTTCCATAGTATATATAATGTCGCGTTATTTGTTTATTGTATAATAATATATTTATTAAAATATGTAGTAATTAATTATTTTGTTACAACATGTAATAATAAAATTAATGTATCATAAGTTGTAAAATACCATAACTTCTATTTTAAGAAATATATATATAATAATACACGTTATGATTATAATATATTTGAATAACATAAAACAATAGAATGTATTATGTAATAGTACGTATAATATCTTATTTTGTTATTTGTTTTTTTTTTAATAATAATAAATATTTATATTTTTTGCGATAATTATATAATTTACTACTTTAATGATAAATTAACGTTTTAATTTATTTGTAATATTTTTATAAAAAAAAAAAAATAATATTAATCTTAGTAACAACATAGATAAATTAGAGGGAATTTTATAACATACAATAAATTTTAGAACAAAACAAATAACATAATATATGAAAATTTATTTATTAATATATATGTATATATTATTATTTGAAGAAGATTTTATATCATTTATTATGTTATAAAATATTTGTTGTTAATTGTTTTTATAACAACAATGTTACGAAATTATATGTTTTAATAACTATTTCATAAGTATTTCATATATATATATTATAAATTGGTATTATATATATGTCATACACAATTTCCAAAACGTTGGTTTTGCACATTTGTAAATAATTTACAACACAGAAATATGTTGTATTATTACTATATCGTTAGATATTATTGAGAAAAATGAAAAAAATAAAAAAAAAATAAACCAAAAATAACCATAATAATTTATTGTGTTGATTTAAAATTAAATTTCATTAAAAATTAAAAATTAAAAAAAATTATAAAAAATGCAGAATGTTTTGATAAATTATTTTAATATTAATTTTTTTACGTTTTTGTTTTTTTTTTTTTGTAATAAATAAAATGGCAAATGTGGATCCACTATAAAAAAAAAAATATATTTACATAATGGGAAAATAATTGTTAATTATATTAAATAAATTATAATCATATTTTATGTTAAACATTTTTATTTAATTTATTTATAATATAAAATAAAGTATTTTATGTGATTTTTTTAGTTATAATATTTATCAAAAAATAATATACGTATCACAATAAAAAATGAAAATCCATTATATTAATATATTATTGTTTGAGCTTCCATTAAATATATTGGTAATTCCATGTCACATATATATTAAAGAGGATTAATATAATCATATTATAATATAATATATATATTTATATATAAATATATTACGATATCGTATATATAATTTTTATATATATATAGTCCAAATATACATATATATATAAACATAAAAACATACATATTTATAACATATATATATAAAATAAAAAAGAACTAATTATAATATACATATATATGTGACCATTTTGTATAGATATATAATCAAAGGAACCATAAAAGCACCACACCACATACACCAAATCATACACAAACCACCAGGTTATTATGCGAATGTGAATTATATTCACCGGCCAATAATGATAATGATGCAGAAATGAAAAGGGTGATGCAACAATTTGAGGATCGTACAACACAACGATTTCACGAATATGACGAAAGGATGAAAACTACACGCCAAAAATGTAAAGAACAATGCGATAAAGAAATTCAAAAAATTATTTTAAAAGACAAATTAGAAAAAGAATTAATGGACAAATTTGCCACATTACAAACTGATATACAAAGTGACTCCATTCCTACCTGCATTTGCGAAAAATCCTTGGAGGACAAAGTGGAAAAAGGATGTTTGCGATGTGCAGGTGTATTGGGAGGTGGTATTGCCCCAGGTTGGAGTCTGGTCAGCGGTTTAGGTTATGCGGTGTGGACAAATTATGTTACACAAACGGCTCTGCAAAAGGGTATTGAAGCAGGTGTTAAAGCAGGGATTGAAGGATTAAGAGATTTTTCTGGTCTGGGTAAATTAATTCCTATTTCTGTTATACAAAATTTGATTAATCATACAAATTATGACATTGCAAAGACATATATTACATTTGTTAAAAGTGTTAATAGTACAAAGTGTGCTGTTAAAGAACACAGTTTTTGCTTTTCCACATATATTTCGAATGAAAATGCATTATCCAAGCGAGCTGCCGGTATTGCAGAATATGCTGCAGATATGGCTAAAATTACTGAAAGAGGAGTATTAGACGCAGCAACACCTGGTCTTACTACTTATTCCAATGCTATAACAGCGTCCGTTGTTGCAATAGTAGTTATAGTCTTGGTTATGATAATTATTTATTTAATTTTACGTTATCGACGAAAAAAAAAAATGAAGAAAAAATTACAGTATATAAAATTATTAGAAGAATAGATGTGATGTATTTGGTATTTTTCGATGTTGGTAGGATGTATGGTACACGTAGTATTTTTCTTTGAATGTACCGTGTGTTTTTTTTTTTTTTTTCTCCATTATAAATAACTATATATTTTTATATGTATTGCGCTTTTATATATAATTTATTTTTCTATAATTTTATTTATTTATTTATTTATTTATTTTCTAAAACTCTTTTAATTAATAAACAATGTAATTTTTAATTTATATAAAATACTTATACGTATTATAATATATTATTTTTTTAAAACATAATGTAACGTATATTTTTTAAATACCTCATATGTTTTTCAAAGGAATATATATCAAAAAAAACAATAAAACTTATGATTATTATAATTATGATTATTATGATTATGATTATTATGATTACTATTATTATAAATATTTTAAGAAACATATTATTCAAAATATTATATCTATATTTATATAATTTAAATTAAAACCAATAAGTATATTATTTCAATTCAGAATTATCATCCTTAAAAAACCTATCATATTATATATTATGTTATTTATATTTATTTCATAATATATTTTATTATTTTAATTATTTTTTATTAGAAATACTACTAATACAATGAATTCAAAAAATAGTCAACATATAACAAAATATAATAATTATACGTAATATAACAAATAGATACAATACATAAAAAAAATAATAAAAATATAAAAAATGCATGAAATAAATAAAAATAAAACACAATAAAAAAAAGAATAATGTATATTTTTTATTTTAATATAATAATACACTTTTTCTTTATTTTGCCTTTGTAATTTTTATTATGTTGTTTTATTTAGTATAATATGTAGATATTTTTTGTTTTTATATATATATATTTATTTGATAATATGTATATATTTATGAGATATAATTTCATATATATTTCATAATTTATATTGTTCTTTTTAATTTTTTTTTAAGTGTTATTTGTTTCTATATTACGGTATGCATTGATTTATTATCATTATATTTTTATATATATTAAGTGGCAAAAAAAGAAAAAAAAAAAAAAAATTTGTTTATTAAATATTTTTTCTTCTGTAAAATGTTTTCCATTTTTGTTTATATTTATATTTATATATTTTTTTTTTTTTTTTTTTTTTTTTGTTATTTTTTATATATATGAAAGTTGTATGATATATTTAAAATTTTTTTTTTTTTTTTTTTTTTTGTTATTTTTTATATATATGAAATTTATATGATATATTTCAAATTTTTCTTTTTTTTTTTTTTTTTTTTTATTATTTTATATGTAAACACATTTAGGAAAAAAAAATTATAATAATAATTTTTATATATATATATATTTTTTTTTTTTTTTTTTTAATATAATAAAAAGTAAAAATTATAAAATAAAAAATAAAAATATTAAATTTTTAAAGTACTGTTATCACTAATAAAATTAATAGTTATACTGTTAATTACTACTTCTAATAATATTACTATTAATAGTAGTATTAATAACAATAATACAAATAGTAATATATTATTATATTCAATGCGTTTCCAATAGTTTATGTTTTTTAATTTAAATAATTTTAACTATTATTGTTATCATATTAAATATATATATATAATACAATATAATTATGATATATATATGTACATATATATAATATAATTTGTAACACTAAAAATTAAATACAAAAAAAAAAAAAAATACACAAACAAAAAATATAATATAACATGAACAATTAAAAAATATAACATAATACACAAATATAAAATATAATATAATACACAAATCAAATATAATATAACATCAACAAATAAAAAATTTAATATAATGCACACATAAAAAAAAAATCAAACATTACATAAATATTATATATCCCATACATCGGCTATAGGATATTTCTCTTTCACCAATTTCGTATTTACATCCATTTCAATTTGTACTCTACTGGGAACATCCATATTATTACTATCCACAGTTGATGCATCATGATCATTTACATCATAATAAATATCATCTTGCACATCATAATAAGGTTCATTATATGTTTTCAAATCATCCAAGATAGTATCCATATTAGTAAATTCCTTCATTCGTTTTTCATGATCCATATCTATCTGTATAGAAACATCAGTATTTAACGTTTTGTTACTATCACTAGGGTGAGTGTTACCACTATGTGTCTCATTTTCCCACTCTTCTTTTAATTTGGCTAACCGCTCATTATCATTTTTCCACTTTTCACACATATTTCTATGTCTATCTAACCATTTATGGAATAGTTCCAGTTGGTTGTGGATGGGGTCACTATTTGTTAGTTTGGCAACACTATGTATACTTGTTTGTTTCACATGATTTGTTCCAAATAATTCATTTTCTTTTCGTTTCAATATTTCATCGTAAATGTCATAATCACCATTTAGTGCGTCATTAATTAAATCTATACCAGAATATACATTATTTGATACATATTTTGGATCATCCATAGTATTAGTACTCATATGAATATTATAACTAATTTGTTCTCCAGTATATAAATCCCTATCATGAATAGAAGTAATAAAAGGTTTTTCTTCAGGTTTATTAAAATATAAAGTATTCGGTTGTGTATTCAATGGAATATCACCACTTTTATAATCATTTGGTACATCCTTTGGTTGTTCACTTTGTAGATATTGTGATATAAATTCATCTTTCAATGTATTCCACTCATTATCAGTAATGGGTGGTGGTGTATCACTAGTTGGTATATCATTTTGTGTATCACTAGGTGTGTTTTTACCACTAGCTGTTGTGTTGTTACCACTAGGTTCAAGTACTACTTCAATTAATGTTTTATATTTAGGAGCATGCGGTACATATATATCATTAATATCCAATTCTTCATACTCACTTTCTGAGGAAGTTACATCAGTAGTATCAGACATAAATGCATATTTTTCATCTCCACTGCTATCTCCTTCCATATAAATATATGTTTTGCCTTTATATGTACCACTTCTATATGGTATGTACCTATTTTTGGATTTCAATGTTGGTATTCCATAATCGTTTTGGGGTATTTGCAGTATTTGGAATAAATTTCCAACAGATGATTTGGTTTTTTTCTAAAAAAAAAAATGAACATATATGTGTATGTATATATGTATTTAGGTATATATATGTGTTTGTTAATGTATATATGTATTTATGTATATCTATGTGTTTGTTAATGTATATATGTATGTAGTTATGGGTATATATATATATAATATATATATGTATGTGTATATGTGAATGTAGTTATGGGTATATATATATAATATATATATTTATGTGTATATGTATATGTATGCGTATATGTATATGTGCATGTATTTAATTTAATTTTTTTTTTTTTATTTAATTAAATTTTTTTTTTTTTATTTAATTAAATTTTTTTTATTTTTTTTTATTTTAATTTTATTTTTTTTTTTTAATTTTTTTTTTTTTTTTTTTTTTTTTTTTATTTTTATTTTTTTTTTAAACATTTTTTCCCTTTTCTTTTTATTTTATGATATATATTTTTTTTTTAATATATTTTTTTCTTTTTTTTTTATTTTATGATATATATATTTTTTTTTAACATTTTTTTTTTTTATTTAATAAATTTGTTTTTATTTTATTTCTAATAAATTTTTTTTATAATCATTTTTTTTATATATAAAATTTTTTTTAATTTCTTTTTGATAATATTTTTCATTTTTCATTTTATCAAAATTTATATTTTTATTTTAATTTTTATTATTTTTAAAATATTTTTCTCCTTTTTTTTTTTTTTTGTTTTTATTTAATAAATTTTTTTTTATTTTATTTCTAATAAATTTTTTTTATAATCATTTTTTTTATATATAAAATTTTTTTTAATTTCTTTTTGATAATATTTTTCATTTTTTATTTTATCAAAATTTATATTTTTATTTTAATTTTTATTATTTTTAAAATATTTTTCTCCTTTTTTTTTTTTTTTTTTTTATTTTAATAAATTTTTTTTTTTCTTTTTTTCATTTTTTTCTTTATCAATATAAATACATATATATAAAATATATATAAAACACATACATATACACAAATATATATCCAAACATACGAACACATACATATACAGAAAACACATATACAGAAACACATATACATATATATATATCCAAACACACCCCACAAATACATATAAAAAAAACACATCCCCACATATACATATATATATATAATACCTTTAGAAGAAAATAAGTGAATGCAGCAAAACCGATGCCAATACTCCACATGATGGTAGAAGACATGAGGGCGGGTATAACAGCGGGGTTGTTGAACAAATTTGGGGGGGGGTTTGTTGGTTGTGGTTTGGGTTGTGGTTCCACTTTTTTGTCTTCTTTTGGTTGTGATTTTTCTGGTGCCGGTGCTGGTGCTGGTGCTGGTGCTGGAGGAGGAGGTGGAGGGGATTGGTTCTCTGTGCCTTCACTAGTTGCTGTTGGTGACGTTTCTTCTGCTGTTGTTGGTGCTGCTTCACAACCGTCTTCTTTCTCTGGTTGTGGTTGTTTTGTTGGACAAATGTTCGGTTGTTCCACAGTATTTTCTTCTGTTTCTTCAAGGGGTTCATCGTCATCTTCAAGGGGGGTGGAGGGGTGACAGTCGGTACCACTAGTTTGGGTTTTACACTTGTTTGCTTTATCTTCAAGCTTTTCAAGCAAACATTCTACGATGTCTTTTGGTGTATCACCTTTTTGTTGTGAGTTATCAGCGCAATTACATTCATATGACCTAAGGAACTTATTTAATTCTTGAATCTTTTCCTTACCATTTGTAAGATCCATTAGAGGTATCAAGGTCTCCATAAAACTTCTAACCAAAGATTTTTTGTTATAGCCATCATCACTTTTATATGGTTCCAAGTAACGATCTCGTATTTTTGGCCATTCTTCAGTTTTTTTTTCTACCCATTTTTTCACACAATCTTTTATACATTTGGATACCTCACCATTATTCCTACATGGCTTTAATTTTGTTCTAATTTTATTATAATCGTCTAAAAAATTTTGTACCCAATGTGTAACCAAACCTCTAATTGTTATAATTTGATCATTGTTTTCCCCACTACCTTTTTCCCCATTAACTTTTTTCGGTTTACACACATTATAACCACATACGTTACCACATGACCATTTATTTTCTTTAATACCTTTAAAGATATGGGCATCTTTACAAGCGTCTAAACCACCATCAAATTTATTTGTATCGTTATCACTCACAAGCATATTAACTTCTTCACTACTGCTGTCCATTATTTTAATATCTTCTGCAGTAATAAAATCTTTTCCATTGCACATATTGTTAGAAGCATTACGGCAATCCTTTTTTTTACATATATCTTTAAATACAGGACATGGAGCACAATAATTTTCATGTCCAAATGTTTTATCTTCATCCTTAAAATTTATTTCATCCTCTTGATTATCCTTTCCATTCTCCTTTTTACATGGTCCACTTTTTAACCTATTTAAAAAGTCTCCAGCTGTATCGCACGTTCCTTGTGTTCCACAAAATTCATTACCGTGGTTATTACCTTTAGCACTCTTACTTTCCTTTTGGCATTTTGTTTTTTGTTCTTCATATACATTTGATTGTTTAGTAAATTCCTCTTTTTTTTTTTCTATCCATTTTTTATATTTTCTACATTCTCTTCCACAACCAGGACATTTTAAATCCGCATCAGTACTAGGATTGTCGTCAAGCTGATCGTCACAATTTTCCCCATAACAACTACATTGTGGGGTTTTTTGTTTACGACCACCACGACCTTGTCCTACTTTACACTCATATTTTATTTTCTCCAACATCTCTGTTCGTTTTTTACAAAAATTTTGACCCCATTCTTCAAGGTATCGGAAGTAGGTGGGGCGTAACACAAATTGGGTGAGGGGGGTGTCACCACCAGTGGGTTTGGCTTTGGTTTGGGGTTTGGCACCACTAGCACCAATTGTGACACTATCATATTGGTATTTGGTTTTGAGGGGTTTTTTGCCGTTTTCGTCCCAAAGTGCAGTTTTCAAATTAGGATCCTGCGTAATAGTTGTGGTTTTGCCCTCTCCGCCACTGTTTGTATCATATGTTAAAGCACATACCATAGCATTCCAGATGGAAGGGGCGTGTGCATTCCACCAGGTTTGAGGGTCCTTGTCACTAGTTGAAGGGGTTTTGACACTACGAGGAGATGGGTTGTTATCACTAGAAGATTGTTCACGAATTTTTTGAAAATAGTTATTTATAGCTTTTTTTATTTTGTCCTCATTACCACCATTCACCGTATCACCACTGTATAATATATCTTTGTAGTCACCTAACGTATAAAACATTTGACGCTTAAACTCATCAGGGATTATTCCTTTTTTTAATTCTTCTTGTGGATCTTTTTCTTCATCGTCATAGTCGGTTGATTCATATATTTGTTCATATGTTTTCTTTTTTTCCTTTTTCTCCTTCTCTTTTATTTTTTTATATCTATCCCATAGGAAGAAGGTTTCAACTGCTGCAGACTCAACAAAAGCTTTGAGTAGTGCCTTTTGTGGGTCTTTCGACACGCCGTCACCTTGTGCTGCCTCACTACTACCTGGTGACTTATCCGTGTTACTACCACGTGCTTGTGTCTGTACCTCACTCGCCTGTGACGCCTGTGTGGTACTGTCACCACCTGTCAATCTCGTTAGTGGTGTGACATATAATCGTCGTCTCCTGGGTGGCACACAAATACTACCACCGGTGGTGTCACCACTTTTGACAGTGGTGTCACTCGTGTTACCACTTGGTGTGACACACTTCCAACTTGTGGGTGCGTTTTTGCCATATTTGAGAGAGCACGCTGCTTGGAGACTACTGCCGTCTGTAAACACATTGTTCACTATATTGCACACATTTACATCGTCTTTTGGTGTTCGTGCCACCTCCTCTTTTTGTGGTTCTTCCTTCTTTGCCTTTTCCTCCTGGTGGACGTCCTCTTGTTTTTCCTCGTCTTCTTCTTCTTCTTTGGCTTCACCGTCTTCTTCGTCATCATCGTCATCATCGTCATCATCGTCTTCGTCGTTGGCGTCCGTGCCGGGGCCACTACCAGGAGGTCGTGGCTGTTGGACGTCGTGGGGGTCGGCGCGGGCTCCAGGGCCACGATCTCCTGCAGTGGGTGCTGGTGGTGGTTTGTCGCATTTTTTGCATTCAGTGGCATCGTTTTCTTCGCGATTGAGCAATTTATCCATTATAGTGTCCTGTTCAGCGACACCATCTTCAGTACACGGACGAGCAAAAGCAGCAGGATCATCAACGCCTGCTTGTTGCAACATTTGGCGAAGGTGTTTTATTTCCTTTGCCTCCTCTGCACTCACCTTATTTTCCTTATCTTCTGTGGATTCGTCTTTCAAAAAGTCTAATATCAAAACCCATTGAAGAGTTACGCCAGGATCACATTGTGTTTCAGCTGCAATATTTTGCTTTTTAAAATGGTCTTTTATTGCCTCCCATTCGTTTTTTTTTTTTTGATCTACCCATCTTTTAAAACATTCACATGGTCTTTTGCATGAATTTTTACATGTGTTGTCATTATCTTTATTTATACAATTTCCATGTTCATTTCTCCATTGCATAGAGTCGATTAACATATCATGAACCCACTTCCAAAAAAAAGCATTATAGGACATAACGTTTTTACCCTCTTTAAACTCTTTCCATTCTCCTTCTACACAATTATCATTATTATCACCTTCATAATGACATTGCCAATTTTTAATTTGACCACCACCAGTTGCAGTAGCAGGTGCACCATTTCCACCATTACCATTACAAAATTTATTATATTTTTTTAGTATACTTTGCTGTGATATATAAGGGGTAAGTATTGGTATATTCGTTGTTTTCTTAGGATCGTATGTCTTTGTTTTTCCACAGGTTTTTTCTTTAGGTTCCCATCCTTTACCTTTACGTTTGGCCCCGCACCATGGACATGCTTGACAGTATTCCGTATGAGAAAATATGTCAATATCTTTAATACTTTTGAAATTAATATCAATACTACTTTCATCATTGTACGGTTGATTTTTGCATATTTGTTCTTCATTTAATTTTTGTAAAAAATTTTCGACATCTCCATATTTCTCTTGAAGTTTTTTATAAAATTCTTTTACATATAAGTTATTAATAGTTGTTTTTCGATTTGCAGTTTTTATTATTATGGTTGTTGGATGCTTTTTTTTAATTTCTTTTGTATATTTTTCTTTTTGTTTTTCAAATTCTAGTTTTTGGTTATCTATCCAGTTCACAAAATGAGCGCACGAATACTGACAACCTTTACAATCATCCTTTTCAACAAAATGTTCATTTCCTCTAATAGTTTGTGTGCAATCATACCTATTAAGATCACAATATCTATCGTTACCACTATCTCCACGACATTTGTTTTTAGCATCTTTTAATTTATGTTTCCTTAATCTACAAAAATCTTCGGCCCATTCCTCGAACCAGCGAAGATACTGTGGCACATAGTCAAAATATGTGGGGACCTTGTCGTCCTTACACCGGCATTTGTCTTTAGCCCATTCTCCTGAACCACATGTTTGTCGAAAATATCTATTACCACCCCCAGCATTGCATGTGATAGCTTTCCATACTTGGTCTCTATTAAGTGCCCACCAATCTTCTCTCAATTCATAATAATTATCAGTATCTTTGTAGCGTTTTTGTAGCGCCCTCCCATTACTCCCGCTCGTTGACATCACGTCACTATGTATTTTCGCGAAAATATCTTTCAAATTATTTTCTAATATTATTCTTTGTGTACTTTCTTGTGGATTACCGAGATACAGATCTTTACCGCGTACGATATCTCCTATATCAGCAAAACTTCGTGCCAACACGGTACATAATTGAGAATTAGTATCAGGATATGTTCTTTGATACTTTGGATAATAGTTTTTTATTGAGTCCCCTTCGTATTTGGCTGCCATACACACATCTACCAATAAATTATGTTTAGCATTACCACTATTATAATTATTTGTTTGTATACTTTCCAAATTATGACTACATAGATGTAGACGTCGGTATGGTGCACAAGCACCAACATCCTTACCTTTAATATATTTATTACCTTCTATTTTTTTGTTAGTACACTGACCACCAAGTGTATCCGAAAAACGTGGTTCTACTTTTTCACCTAACTCTGTACACGGATACCTTTTACCCTTACCACCGCCATTAGTATGCTTATAATATTCATATTCAAGGGCACATGGTTTATAGGTGCCAGCTAATTCGCTCAAAATTGATGCTTGTGACAAATCTCCTTTCAACGCCTCTTTATATATTTTAGAATTAGCATACTTTTCCACTTTTTCATTGTACACTTGTTGCCCAAATTCATCCAATACATGTTTGGCATCTTCCTCACCACTACTACCAGCAGCACCCCCACCACTACTTTGCGTCACCATTTTGGTTATTCATGACTACATTATGTCATACGTGGTACGTGGTTTATATCGTGGCATACATGGTTTGGTTTGGTGTATGTATGTATGTATGTTATGGGAGTATTGTAATATCGTAGAATAATTATATTATATTTGTTGGAATATATATATATAAGTATTATATATATATTTATATATATATAGTAATTATAATAGTAGTAATATTATAATATATATATAATATATATTAATAAATAATATTTAATATGTATATAATAATACTTATTAGTTTTATATATTTTTAAAAAAATATATATTAATACTTTTATAATAAATTTAAATATTCTAACAAAAAAAAAAAACAACAATTACATTTTATGAAAAATATTATATTTCATGTATTCTTTTATTTTTATATTTAATTATATATATTATTTTTTTATGTTTTATATATTTTGTAAAATTATAAATGAGAAAAAAAAAAAATACGAAAATACATACATATAAAAGAATACAACATGTTTATATATTTAATAATAAACCTTAATATATTTTTTTTTTTTTTCGCCTTATTTTAATTAATTATATATATATTTTAGAGATAACAACAGAGGCAAATATCTTCTTCCGTTTCTCTCTATCTATATTATCTATCATATATCTACATAAAAAAATATATATGTATAGGTATATATATATTTTTCATTATATTAAAAATAATACATTATAAATATAATATTTTTTATTCTTATTTTTTTTATATATTATAATTTATAATATACTATATAATATATGACATATCCTGTAGTACAACGTATATATAAGATCGAGAACAAAAGGGTATCGAAATAAAAAAAGAAAAAGAATTTTAATAACAAAGAGATAAAAAAAAATATTATATTATTAATTATAATAATTTTAAAATATATATTTATTTTATGTTTTATATATTACTAAATACTAACTTAAATGTATATATATAAGAGCATACGTATTCTCGAACATAAAAATATATAGGCGCATACGTATTCTCTCAACATATATATATACATATAGGCATACGTATTCTCTCAACATATATATATATATAAAGGCATACGTATTCTCTCAACATAAATATATACATAAAGGCATACGTATTCTTAAACCAAAAATATACATATATATATATATATATATAATAATTCTCGGCTACTGCATGTGTCCGTGCACGATTTCGATTTTATGGTATCTTCCATTTCGATTTTCATATTTTTTGTACTTACATTTTTCTATACTTTTCGTTACTTCCATATTTTAGTATAGGGTTTTTCACCTAATTGTTCTTCTTATTATTATTTGTTCATCTTTATGACACTGCAATATGAATATCACATATGTATGAAATTACCTTGATGAACAGATATGTTCCTTAACAATATACTTCCACATACATATACATATATATATTTATACTTGCATGGTGGATGTATATATCTTTATCATATATAATTAGGTACAACATATAGATCCTCACGTTCTATGAGAATACAGATCTTTATATAGTAGCTATAGATCCTTTACATATATAACAATAAAACCATATGAGATACAAAACATACATAAATATATAAACAAAATATATAACTAATCAATAATTATAGATATAATCCATATATAAACCCTAACCCCTAAATGTATACCCTTAACCCTGGTATATGGGAACCCCAAAAATTCTTAAACCCAAAAAAGTATATCCTTAACCCTGGTACATGGGAACCCTAAACCCTAAAGACTAGATCCTTTTATTTTAAGACTAGGTCCTCTTTTTTTTAAGACTAGATCCTTTTATTTTAATACTAGGTCCTCTTTTTTTAAGACTAGGTCCTTATTTTTTTTTTTTTAAGCCGGACCTAGATCCACTATTTTTTTTTTTTGAGACAAAAAAAATTTTTTTTTTTTTTTTTTTTTTTTTTTTTTTAAAATGTACATTTCCTTTTTCTCTTTTTAAGACATAGAAAAAAAAATTTTTTTTTTTTTTTCTTTTTTTTTTCTTTTTTTTAAAACGTACATTTGTTTTTCCTATTTTTAAGATTTAAAAAAAAATTTTTTTTTTTTTTTTTTTTTTTTTTTTTTGAGACAAGACCTAGATCCTAAAATTTTTTATAAAGCGCACCAATATGCACGAAAATAGAAATTCGCACCAATATGCACAATAAGTCGCACCACCATGCACAATATAATAAGTTGCACCACTATGCAGTAAATGTGGGGTCACATCACATGTGTGGTATCACTATATATGTGGTATTACCACGAAGCCGTGTTTATCTAACACTTCGTTTACAGATACTATTTTTAAAGTGCACCATAGGTGCACTATTTTTGAACACTTGGTTTAGATCCACTATTTTTTTGAAGGTGCACCATAGGTGCACTACTTTTTAAGACCTATATTCGTACCTATAGGACATAAATTAGTAAGCTTAGGACCTATATTAGGTATATTAGGGCCTACGTTAGTTACTTTAAGACCTATATTACCTACATTAGGACGTACATTAGGTATCTCTCGACCTACTTTCATGATCTTAGGACCTATATTAGTTAACCTAAGAACTATGTTACCTACATTAGGTATCTTTGGACCTACTTTCATTACCTTAGGACCTACATTAGGTATCTTTGGACCTATATTAGTTAACTTAAGACCTATATTACCTACATTAGGACCTATATTAGGTATCTCTGGATCTACTTTCATGATCTTAGGACCTATATTAGTTAACCTAAGACCTAGGTTAGTTTATTAAGACCTATATTAGGTATCTCTGGATCTACTTTCATGATCTTAAGACCTAGGTTAGTTTATTAAGACCTATATTACCTACATTAGGTATCTCTGGATCTACTTACATGATCTTAGGACCTATATTAGTTAACCTAAGAACTATGTTACCTACATTAGGTATCTCTGTACCTACTTTCATGATCTTAGGACCTAGATTAGTTAACCTAAGACCTAGGTTAGTTTATTAAGACCTATATTAGTTACCTTAAGACCTAGGTTAGTTTCTTAAGACCTATATTACCTACATTAGGACCTACATTAGGTATCTCTGGACCTACTTTCATGATCTTAGGACCTATATTGCTTAACCTAAGACCTATATTACCTACATTAGGACGTACATTAGGTATCTCTGGACCTACTTTCATGATCTTACGACCTATATTACCTACATTAGGACCTACATTAGGTATCTTTGGACCTATATTAGTTAACTTAAGACCTATATTAGTTAATCTAAGATCTATATTACCTACATTAGGACATACATTAGGTCTCTGTGGACCTACTTTCATGATATTAGGACCTAGATTAGTTAACCTAAGAACTATGTTACCTACATTAGGTTTCTGTGGATCTACTTTCATGATCTTAGGAGCTATATTAGTACTTTGAAGACCTAAATTAGTAAGCTTAAGACCTATATTAGTACCTCTATAACCTAAATTAGTAAGCTTAAGACCTATATTAGTTATGTTAGGACCTACTTTCATGATATTAGGACCTATATTAGGTATCTCTGGATCTACTTTCATGATCTTAGGACCTATATTAGTTAACCTAAGACCTAGGTTAGTTTATTAAGATCTATATTAGCACCATTATGACATAAATTAGTGAGCTTAAGACCTAGTTTAGTTAAGGTAAGACCTAGGTTAGTTTACTAAGACCTATATTAGTTATGTTAGGACCTACATTAGGTAACCTTGGACCTACTTTCATGATCTTAGGACCTATATTAGTTAACCTAAGACCTATGTTAGCACAATTAACACCTATATTAGTTATGTTAGGACCTATATTAGGTAACCTTGGACCTACTTTCATTACCTTAGGACCTACATTAGGTATCTCTGGACCTACTTTCATGATCTTAGGACCTATATTACCTACATTAGGACCTATATTAGGTATCTCTGGATCTACTTTCATGATCTTAGGACCTATATTAGTTAACCTAACACCTAGGTTAGTTTATTAAGACCTATATTAGCACCATTATGACATAAATTAGTGAGCTTAAGACCTAGTTTAGTTAAGGTAAGACCTAGGTTAGTTTATTAAGACCTATATTAGTTATGTTAGGACCTACTTTCATGATATTAGGACCTATATTAGGTATCTCTGGACCTATATTAGTTAACTTAAGACCTATATTACCTACATTAGGACGTACATTAGGTATCTCTGGATGTACTTTCATGATCTTAGGACCTATATTAGTTAATTTAAGACCTATATTACCTACATTAGGACCTATATTTGGTATCTTTGGACATACTTTCATGATCTTAGGACCTATACTAGTTATGTTAAGACCTATATTACCTACATTAGGTATCTCTGGACCTACTTTCATTACCTTAGGACCTAGATTAGTTAACTTAAGACCTATATTACCTACATTAGGACCTACATTAGGTATCTCTGGATCTACTTTCATGATTTTAGGACCTATGTTAGTTTATTAAGACCTATATTAGTACCTTTATGACCTAAATTAGTAAGCTTAAGACCTATATTAGTAAGCTTAGGACCTAGGTTAGTTTATTAAGACCTATACTATTTATGTTAGGACCTAGGTTAGTTTATTAAGACCTATACTATTTATGTTAGGACCTATATTACCTACATTAGGACCTACATTAGGTAACTTTGGACCTACTTTCATGATCTTAGGACCTAGATTAGTAAGCTTAAGACCTAGGTTAGTTTATTAAGACCTATATTAGTTATGTTAGGACCTATATTAGTTATGTTAGGACCTAGATTAGTTAACCTAAGACCTAGGTTAGTTTATTAAGACCTATATTAGTAATAGTAAGACCTAGTTTACTTATACTAAGTGTTATATTAATCATTTCAAGGCTTACTTTTGTGAAAGTAAGAGCTACATTAGTACAATTAAGACCTATGTTAGTACCTACATGACCTAAATTAGTAAGCTTAAGACCAATATTAGTAACAGTAAGACCTCAGTTAGTAACCATAAGACCTATATCAGTGAATGTAAGACCTAAGTTAGTACCTTAATGACTTAGCTTAGTAATTTTATGACCTATATTAGTTAAGTTAGGACCTTAGTTAGTAATCATAAGACCTATATCAGTGAATGTAAGACCTAAGTTAGTCATGTTAAGACCTAAGTTAGTTAAGTTAAGACCTAAGTTATTTAAGTTAAGACCTATGTTAGTCAAGTTAAGACCTAAGTTAGTAGAAGTAAGACCTAAGTTAGTTACGTTAAGACCTATGTTAGTCGAAGTATGACCTTAGTTAGTAAAAGTACGACCTTAGTTCGTTAAAGTAAGAACTTAGTTAGTCAAGTTAAGACCTGTGTTAGTGAAAGTAAGACCTATGTTAGTGAAAGTAAGACCTATGTTAGTGAAAGTAAGACCTATTTTAGATAAAGTAAGACCTATGTCAGTAAAAGCATGACCTTAGTTAGTTATGTTAACACCTTAGTTAGTTATGTTAACACCTTAGTTAGTTACCTTAAGACCTATGCTAGTCAAGTTAGGACCTAAGTTAGTGAAAGTAAGACCTTAGTTATTGAAGTTCATACCTAGATTAGTTAAGTTAAGACCTAAGTTAGTCAACGTAAGACCTAAGTATGTAATGTTAGGACCTCAATTAATGAAAGTAAGACCTATGTTAGTAAAAGTAAGACCTACGTTAGTTACATTAAGACCTAAGGTAGTAATGTTAGGACCTATATTGGTTATGTTAGCATCTACGTTAGGACCTAAGTTAGTATTTTAATGACTTAAGTGAGTAATATTAAGACCTATATGAGTGAAAGTAAGACCTCAGTTAGTGAAAATAAGACCTATGTTAGTCAAGTTAAGACCTATGTTAGTTGAAGTATGACCTTAGTTAGTCAACTTAAGACCTATGTTAGTTACCTTAAGACCTAAGTTAGTGAAGTTAGGACCTATATTTGTTAAGTTAAGACCAAACATAGTACCCTAATGACTTATGTTAGTGATCTTAAGACCTAACTTAGTAACCATAAGACCTATATCTGTGAAAGTAAGACCTATGTTTTTAAACGTATGACCTGAGTTAGTAAAAGTAAGACCTAAGTTAGATGACTTAAGACCTATATTAGTAAAAGTAAGACCTAAGTTAGATGACTTAAGACCTATATTAGTGAAAGTAAGACCTACATTAGTCGAAGTGTGACCTTAGTTAGTTAACTTAACACCTATGTTAGTTGAAGTATGACCTTAGTTAGTCAATTTAAGACCTAACTTAGTAATAGTAGGACCAGAGTTAGTTAACTTAAGACCTAAGTTAGTAAACGTAAGACCTAAGTTAGAAGAAGTATGACCTAAGTTAGTAAAAGTAAGACTTTAGTTAGTTCAAGTAAGACCTATGTTAGTCGAAGTAAGACCTAACTTACTGAAGTTAAGACCTATGTTAGCTAAGTTAAGACCTTAGTTAGTTAAGTTAAGACCTAAGTTAGCTAAGTGAAGACCTAAGTTAGTGAAAGTAAGACCTATGTTAGTGAAGTTAAGACCTATGTTAACTAAGATAAGACCTAAGTTAGTGAATGTAACTCCTATGTTAGTAAAAGTAAGACCTAAGTTAGTGAAAGTAAGACCTTAGTTAGTCAAGTTAGGACCCATGTTAGTGAACGTAAGACCTTAGTTAGTCATGTTAAGACCTCTGTTAGTCACGTTAAGACCTCAATTAATGAAAGTAAGACCTATGTTAGTAAAGGTAAGACCTACATTACTAATGTTAGGACCTATGTTAGTGAAGTTAAGACCTAAGTTAGTTAAGGTAAGACCTTACTTAGTTAAGTTAAGACCTTAGTTACTGAATTTAAGACCTAAGTTAGTACCTTAATGACTTAGCTTAGTAATTTTATGACCTATATTAGTTAAGTTAGGACCTTAGTTAGTAATCATAAGACCTATATCAGTGAATGTAAGACCTACATTAGTCGAAGTATGACCTCAGTTAGTTGAGTTAAGACCTAAGTTATTTAAGTTAAGACCTATGTTAGTCAAGTTAAGACCTAAGTTAGTAGAAGTAAGACCTAAGTTAGTTACGTTAAGACCTATGTTAGTCGAAGTATGACCTATGTTAGTAAAAGTAAAACTTATATGAATGAAGATAAGACCTAAGTTAGTAAAATTATGACCTTAGTTAGTTAAGTTAAGACCTATGTTAGTCAAGTTAAGACCTATATCAGAGAATGTAAGACCTTAGTTATTGAAGTTCATACCTAGATTAGTTAAGTTAAGACCTAAGTTAGTAAAGGTAAGACCTATATCAGTGAAGATAAGACCCAAGTTAGTTAAGTTAAGACCTATATTAGTGAAAGTAAGGTCTGAGTTAGTTAAGTTAGGACCTAAGTTAGTTAAGTTAAGACCTCAATTAATGAATGTAAGACCTATGTTAGTTAAGTTAGGACCTAAGTTAGTTAAGTTAAGACCTAAGTTAGTCAACGTAAGACCTAAGTATGTAATGTTAGGACCTCAATTAATGAAAGTAAGACCTATGTTAGTAAAAGTAAGACCTACGTTAGTTACATTAAGACCTAAGGTAGTAATGTTAGGACCTATATTGGTTATGTTAGCATCTACGTTAGGACCTAAGTTAGTATTTTAATGACTTAAGTGAGTAATATTAAGACCTATATGAGTGAAAGTAAGACCTCAGTTAGTGAAAATAAGACCTATGTTAGTCAAGTTAAGACCTATGTTAGTTGAAGTATGACCTTAGTTAGTCAACTTAAGACCTATGTTAGTTACCTTAAGACCTAAGTTACTGTAGCTAGGACCTATATTTGCTAAGTTAAGACCAAACATAGTACCCTAATGACTTATGTTAGTGATCTTAAGACCTAACTTAGTAACCATAAGACCTATATCTGTGAAAGTAAGACCTATGTTTTTAAACGTATGACCTGAGTTAGTAAAAGTAAGACCTAAGTTAGTAAAAGTAAGACCTAACTTACTGAAGTTAAGACCTACATTACTAATGTTAGGACATATGTTAGTCAAGTTAAGACCTAAGTTACTGAAGTTAAGAACTATATTAGTGAAATTAAGGTCTAAGTTAGATGACTTAAGACCTATATTAGTGAATGTAAGGTCTAAGTTAGATGACTTAAGACCTATATTAGTGAATGTAAGGTCTCAGTTTAGTTAAATGAAGACCTATGTTAGCTAAGTTAAGACCTAAGTTAGTTAAGTTAAGACCTTAGTTAGTTAAGTTAAGACCTATGTTAGTTAAGATAGGACCTATGTTAGTTAAGATAGGACCTATATTAGTAAAAGTAAGGTCAAAGTTTAGTTAAGTTAAGACGAAAGTTAGAAAACCTAAGACCTACGTTAGTGAAGTTAAGACCTATGTTAGTCAAGATAGGACCTATGTTAGTTAAGATAGGACCTATATTAGTAAAAGTAAGGTCAAAGTTTAGTTAAGTTAAGACGAAAGTTAGAAAACCTAAGACCTATGTTAGTTAAGATAGGACCTAGGTTAGTCGAAGTATGACCTTAGTTAGTGAAAGTAAGACCTACATTACTAATGTTAGGACCTATGTTAGTCAAGTTAAGACCTATGTTAGTAAACGTAAGACCTTAGTTAGTCGAAGTATGACCTAAGTTAGTAATCGCAGAACCAGAGTTAGTTAAGTTAGGACCTTAGTTAGTTAACTTAAGGGCTATGTTTGTGAAAGTAAGACCTATATCAATGAGAGTAAGACCTATATTAGTTCAGTTAGGACCTAAGTTACTAAACATAAGACCTATATGAGTGAGAGTAAGACCTTAGTTAGTTAAGTTAAGACTTGTGTTAGTGAAATTAAGACCTATGTTAGTAGAAGTATGACCTCAGTTAGTGAACTTAGGACCTAGATTAGTGAACGTAAGACCTAAGTTAGTTAAGCTAAGACGCATATTAGTGAAAGTAATGTCTCAGTTAGTTGAGTTAAGACCTAAGTTAGTAAAGGTAAGACCTATTTTACTGAAAATAAGACCTATATCAGTGAATGTAAGACCCAAGTTAGTACCTTAATGACCTAAGTTAGTAACCTTATGACCTATATTAGTTAAGTTAGGACCTTAGTTAGTAATCATAAGACCTATATCAGTGAATGTAAGACCTAAGTTAGTACCTTAATGACTTAGGTTATTAAACTTATGACGTATATTAGTTAAGTTAGGACCTTAGTTAGTTACCATAAGACCTATATGAATGAAAGTAAGACCTAAGTTAGTAAAAGTATGACCTTAGTTAGTCATGTTAAGACCTTAGTTAGTCATGTTAAGACCTTAGTTAGTCATGTTAAGACCTTAGTTAGTCATGTTAAGACCTTAGTTAGTCAATTTAAGACCTTAGTTAGTCATGTTAAGACCTTAGTTAGTAAAAGTAAGACCTAAGTTAGTTAACTTGAGGCCTACGTTAGTAAAAGTAAGACCTTAGTTAAGTTATGTACTATGTTAGTGAAAGTAAGACCTATATCAGTGAGAGTGAGACCTTAGTTAGTTACCATAAGACCTATATCAGTGAGAGTAAGACCTACATTACTAATGTTAGGACCTATGTTAGTCAAGTTAAGACCTATATCAGTGAATGTAAGACCTAAGTTAGTAAAGTAAAACTTAGGTTAGTGAAAGTAAGACCTATGTTAGCAAAAGTAAGACCTAAGTTAGTGAAAGTAAGATCTATGTTAGTAAAAGTAAGACTTAAGTTAGTGAAAGTAAGACCTATGTTAGTAATAGTAGGACCAGAGTTAGTTAAGATAAGTCCTATGTTAGTTATGATAGGACCTATATTAGTGAAAGTAATGTCTGAGTTAGTTGAGTTAAGACCTAAGTTAGTAAAGGTAAGACCTATTTTACTGAAAGTAAGACCTATATCAGTGAATGTAAGACCTAAGTTAGTACCTTAATGACTTAGCTTAGTAATTTTATGACCTATATTAGTTAAGTTAAGACCTTAGTTAGTAAAAGTAAGACCTAAGTTAGTAAAAGTAAGACCTTAGTTAAGTTATGTACTATGTTAGTGAAAGTAAGACCTACATTAGTCGAAGTATGACCTTAGTTAGTCAAGTTAAGACCTATGTTAGTCATGTTAAGACCTTAGTTAGTCAAGTTAAGACCTATGTTAGTAACAGAAGGACCTCACTTAGTGAACGTAAGACCTTAGTTAGTTACCATAAGACCTATATGAATGAAAGTAAGACCTATGTTAGCTAAGTCAAGACCTCAATTAATGAAAGTAAGATCTATGTTAGTAAAAGTAAGACCTTAGTTATTCAATTTAAGACCTAGATTAGTTAAGTTATGAACTATGTTAGTGAAAGTAAGACCTAAGTTAGTAAAAGTAAGACTTAGGTTAGTAAACTTGTGACCTATATTAGTTAAGTTAGGACCTAAGTTAGTTAACTTAAGGGCTATGTTTGTGAAAGTAAGACCTATATCAGTGAGAGTAAGACCTATATTAGTTAAGTTAGGACTTAAGTTAGTACCTTAATGACTTATGTGAGTAACCTTAAGACCTATATTACTTACCTTAAGACCTAAGTATGTAATGTCAGGACCTATATTACTTACCTATAGACCTAAGTATGTAATGTTAGGACCTATATTACTTACCTATAGGCCTATGTTGCTGTAGTTAGGACCTCTATTAGTTACCTTAGGACCTAAGTTAGTGAACTTAAGACTTACGTTTCTGTAGTTAAGACCTATATTAGTTACCTTAGGACCTAAGTTAGTACCTTAATGACTTATGTTAGTAACGTTAAGACCTATATTAGTTAAGTTAGTACTTAAGTTAGTACCATAATAACTTAAGTGAGTAATGTTAAGACCTATGTTAGTCAAGTTAAGACCTTAGTTAGTTAACTTAAGACCTTAGTTACTGAAGTTAAGACCTATGTTAGTCATGTTAAGACCTAACTTACTGAAGTTAAGACGTATGTTAGTAATCTTAAGATCTATATTAGTGAATGTAAGGTCTCAGTTTAGTTAAATGAAGACCTATATTAGTAAAGGTAAGACTTATATCAGTGAAGATAAGACCCAAGTTAGTTAAGTTAAGACCTATATCAGTGAATGTAAGACCCAAGTTAGTACCTTAATGACCTAAGTTAGTAACCTTATGACCTATATTAGTTAAGTTAGGACCTTAGTTAGTAATCATAAGACCTTATGTTATTCAAGTTAAGACCTAAGTTAGTACCTTAATGACTTAGGTTACTAACCATAAGACCTATATCAGTGAGAGTAAGACCTTAGTTAGTCGAAGTATGACCTATGTTAGTCAAATTAGGACCTATTTTAGCTAAGTTAAGACCTAAGTTAGTACCTTAATGACTTAGGTTAGTAATTGTATGACGTTAGTTAGTTACGTTAAGACCTATGTTAGTCAAGTTAAGACCTAAGTTAGAAGAAGTATGACCTCAGTTAGTGAAAGTAAGACCTACATTAGTCGAAGTAGGACCTCAGTTAGTTGAGTTAAGACCTAATTTAGTTAAGTTAAGACCTTAGTTACTGAAGTTAAGACCTATGTTAGTCATGTTAAGACATTAGTTAGTCAACTTAAGACCTAAGTTAGATGAATTAAGAACAATAATAGTGAAAGTAAGGTCTGAGTTAGTTAAGTTAAGACCTAAGTTAGTACCTTAATGACTTAGGTTAGTAATTGTATGACCTTAGTTAGTTACGTTAAGACCTTAGTTACTGACGTTAAGACCTATGTTAGTTAAGTTAAGACCTTAGTTAGTAGAAGTATGACCTTAGTTAGTTATCCTAAGACCTATGTTAGTCAAGTTAGGACCTATGTTAGCTAAGTTAAGACCTAAGTTAGTTGAAATTAAGACATATGTTAGTCAAGTTAAGAGCTAAGTTAGTTAAGTTAAGACCTATGTTAGTCAAGTTAAGACCTATGTTAGTGCAGGTAAGACCTATATTACTTACCTATAGACCTATGTTGCTGTAGTTAGGACCTATATTAGTTAAGTTAGGACCTGAGTTAGTTACCATAAAACCTATATGAGTGAAAGTAAGACCTACATTACTAATGTTAGGACCTATGTTAGTGAAGTTAGGACCTATGTTAGTTAATGTAAGACCTAGGTTAGTCGAAGTATGACCTTAGTTACTCAATTTAAGACCTAAGTTAGTAAAAGTAAGACCTAAGTTAGTTAAGTTAAGACCTTAGTTAGTAGAAGTATGACCTTAGTTAGTGAAAGTAAGACCTAAGTTAGTAACCCAAAGACGAAAGCTAGTAATGTTAGGACCTACATTACTCCAGTCAAGACCTAAGAATGTAATGTTAGGACCTATATTACTTACCTATAGACCTATGTTGCTGTAGTTAGGACCTGTATTAGTTACCTTAAGACCTACGCTACTA
The DNA here is from genome assembly GCF_000002765.6 of Plasmodium falciparum 3D7. Taxonomy (NCBI): domain Eukaryota; phylum Apicomplexa; class Aconoidasida; order Haemosporida; family Plasmodiidae; genus Plasmodium; species Plasmodium falciparum. The sequence continues at coordinate 17,103 of NC_004325.2, read as the reverse complement.
TAGTTAGGACCTATATTTGTTAAGTTAAGACCAAACTTAGTACCTTAATGACTTATGTTAGTGACCTTAAGACCTATATTACTTACCTTAAGACCTAAGTTAGTAACCATAAGACCTAAGTTAGTAACCATAAGACCTAAGTTACTAATCATAAGATCTAAGTTAGTAATCATAAGACCTATATCAGTGAAAGTAAGACCTATTTTAGTTAAAGTAAGACCTATGTTAGTCAAGTTAAGACCTATGTTAGTTAATGTAAGACCTTAGTTAGTCAAGTTAGGACCTATGTTAGTTAAGATAGGACCTATGTTAGTTAAGATAGGACCTATGTTAGTCATGTTAGGACCTATGTTAGTCAACTTAGGACCTATGTTAGTTAAGGTAAGACCTATATCAGTGAAGGTAAGACGTTAGTTAGTTACCATAAGACCTATATGAATGAAAGTAAGACCCACGTTAGTCGAAGTATGACCTCAGTTAGTTGAGTTAAGACCTATATGAGTGAAAGTAAGACCTACATTACTAATGTTAGGACCTATATTTGTTAAGTTAAGACCAAAATTAGTACCTTAATGACTTATGTTAGTGACCTTAAGACCTAACTTAGTAATCATAAGACCTATATCTGTGAAAGTAAGACCTAAGTTAGTCAACCTAAGACCTATGTTAGTAATGTTAGGACCTATATTAGTTACCTTAACACCTAAGTATATAATGTTAGGACCTATATTAGTTACCTTATGACCTATGTTACTGTAGTTAGGACCTGTATTAGTTACCTTAAGACCTACGCTACTGTAGTTAGGACCTATATTTGTTAAGTTAAGACCAAACTTAGTACCTTAATGACTTATGTTAGTTACCTTAAGACCTAAGTTAGTAACCATAAGACCTAAGTTAGTAACAATAAGACCTAAGTTAGTTGAAGTTAAGACCTTAGTTAGTGAAAGTAAGACCTAAGTTAGTACCTTAATGACTTAGGTTATTAAACTTATGACGTATATTAGTTAAGTTAGGACCTTAGTTAGTTACGTTAAGACCTTAGTTAGTTAAGTTAAGACCTATTTTAGCTAAGTTAAGACCTAAGTTAGTTAAGTTAAGACCTTAGTTAGTTATGTTAAAACCTAAGTTAGTTAACTTCAGGCCTACGTTAGTGAAAGTAAGACCTATATCAGTGAAGGTAAGACGTTAGTTAGTTACCATAAGACCTATATCAGTGAATGTAAGACCTTAGTTAGTCGAAGTATGACCTATGTTAGTGAAAGTAAGACTTAGGTTAGTGAAAGTAAGATCTATGTTAGCTAAGTTAAGACCTAATTTAGTTAAGTTAAGACCTTAGTTACTGAAGTTAAGACCTTAGCTAGTTATGTTGAGACCTATATTAGTTATGTTAAGACCTTAGTTAGTAAAAGTAAGACCTTAGTTACTCAATTTAAGACCTATGTTAGTAAACGTATGACCTGAGTTAGTGAAAGTAAGACGTACATTGGTAATGTTAGGACCTACATTACTCCGGTCAAGACCTAAGTTAGTAACCCTAAGACGAAAGCTAGTAATGTTAGGACCTATATTACTTACCTATAGGCCTATGTTGCTGTAGTTAGGACTTATATTAGTTACCTTAAGACCTAAATTTCTGTAGTTAAGATCTATATTAGTTACCTTAGGACCTAACTTAGTACCTTAATGACTTATGTTAGTAAACTTAAGACCTATATTGTTTATGTTAGGACCTATATTTGTTACGCTAAGACCAAACTTAGTACCTTAATGACTTATGTGAGTAAACTTAAGAGCTATATTAGTTAAGTTATGACCTAAGTTAATACCTAAGATAGTACCTTAATGACTTACCTTAAGACCTAGGTTACTTACTTTAAGACCTAAGTTACTGTAGCTAGGACCTATATTTGCTAAGTTAAGACCTACGTTAGTTACATTAAGACATAAGTTAGTAATGTTAGGACCTATATTAGTTACCTTAAGACTTACATTACTGTAGTTAGGACCTACATTACTCCAGTCAAGACCTAAGTTAGTAACCCAAAGACGAAAGCTAGTAATGTTAGGACCTATATTAGTTACTTTAAGACCTACGTTACTGTAGTTAGGTCCTAACTTAGTGATATTAGGACCTATACTAGTTACCTTAAGACCTACATTACTGTAGTTATGACCTAACTTAGTGATATTAGGACCTATATTTGTTACTTTAAGACCTAAGTTTGTAATGTTAGTAGCTATATTACTTACCTTAAGATCTAAGTTATGGTATTTAGGACCTATACCAGTTACCTTATGACCTATGTTAGTAATGATAGGACCTATATTACTTAAGTTAAGACCTAAGTTACTAATCTTAAGACCAAAGTTAGTAATGTTAGGAACTATATTAGTTACTTTAAGACCTACGTTACTGTAGTTAGGTCCTAACTTAGTGATATTAGGACCTATATTAGTTACCTTAAGACCTAAGTTAGTAATGTTAGGACCTATATTACTTATCTATAGACCTATGTTGCTGTAGTTAGGACCTCTATTAGTTACCTTAGGACCTAAGTTAGTCAAGTTAAGACCTATGTTAGTCCAAGTATGACCTTAGTTAGTCAGGTTAAGACCTAAGTTAGTGTAGTTAGGACCTATATTAGTATAAGTAAGGTCTGAGTTAGTTAAGTTAAGACCTAAGTTAGTTGAAATTAAGACCTAAGTTAGTAAAAGTAAGACCTAAGTTAGTTGAAATTAAGACCTATGTTAGATGACTTAAGACCTATGTTAGTAATGTTAGGACCTATATTTGTTAAGTTAAGACCAAAATTAGTACCTTAATGACTTATGTTAGTGACCTTAAGACCTATATTACTTACCTTAAGACCTAAGTTAGTAACCATAAGACCTAAGTTAGTAACCATAAGACCTAAGTTACTAATCATAAGATCTAAGTTAGTAATCATAAGACCTATATCAGTGAAATTAAGACCTATATCTGTGAAAGTAAGACCTACATTAGTCGAAGTATGACCTCAGTTAGTTGAGTTAAGACCTATGTTAGTAACAGAAGGTCCTCACTTAGTGAAAGTAAGACCTACATTACTAATGTTAGGACCTATGTTAGTCAAGTTAAGACCTTAGTTAGTCAAGTTAGGACCTATGTTAGTCAAGTTAAGACCTATGTTAGTTAAGTTAAGACCTATGTTAGTCATGTTAAGACCTATGTTAGTAAAAGTAAGACCTAAGTTAGTAATAGTAGGACCAGAGTTAGTTAACATAAGACCTATATCAGTGAGAGTGAGACCTTAGTTAGTCGAAGTATGACCTCAGTTAGTTGAGTTAAGACCTAAGTTAGTAGAAGTATGACCTCAGTTAGTGAACTTAGGACCTATATTAGTGAACGTAAGACCTTAGTTAATCGAAGTATGACCTAAGTTAGTAATCGTAGAACCACACTTAGTAAAGTTAAGACCTATATCAGTGAATGTAAGACCTAAGTTAGTACCTTAATGACTTAGCTTAGTAATTGTATGACCTCAGTTAGTTGATTTAATACCTAAGTTAGTCAAGTTAAGACCTACGTTAGTGTAGTTAGGACCTATATTGGTTATGTTAGCATCTACGTTAGGACCTAAGTTAGTACCTTAATGACTTAGTTTTGTAAACTTAAGACCTATATTGGTAATGTTAGGACCTAAGTTAGTACCTTAATGACTTAGTTTTGTAAACTTAAGACCTATATTGGTAATGTTAGGACCTATATTTGTTAAGTTAAGACCAAAATTAGTACCTTAATGACTTATGTTAGTGACCTTAAGACCTAAGTTAGTAACCATAAGACCTAAGTTAGTAATCATAAGACCTATATCAGTGAATGTAAGACCTTAGTTAATCAAGTTATGACCCATGTTAGTGAACGTAAGACCTTAGTTAGTCGAAGTATGACCTTAGTTAGTGAAAGTAAGACTTAGGTTAGTGAATGTAAGATCTATGTTAGCTAAGTCAAGACCTCAATTAATGAAAGTAAGATCTATGTTAGTAAAAGTAAGACCTAAGTTAGTGAACTTAGGACCTACATTAGTGTACGTAAGACCTTAGTTAGTTACCATAAGACTTATATGAGTGAAAGTAAGACGTACATTGGTAATGTTAGGACCTACATTACTTACCTATAGACCTATGTTGTTGTAGTTAGGACCTATATTAGTTACTTTAAGACCTACCTTACTGTAGTTAGGTCCTAAGTTAGTGATATTAGGACCTACCTTAGTTAACTTAAGACCTACATTACTGTAGTTAGGATCTATATTAGTTACCATAAGACCTAAATTAGTTACCATATGACCTACATTAGGTAACCTTGGACCTACTTTCATGATCTTACGACCTATATTAGTTAACCTAAGACCTACATTACTTACCTAAGACCTATATTAGTTACCATAAGACCTACATCACTTACCTAAGACCTACATTACTTACCTTAAGACCTACGTTAGTGATACAAGGACCTATATTAGTTACCTTAAGACTTACATTACTGTAGTTAGGACCTATATTCGTTATTTGAATACCTAAGTTAGTAACCTTAAGACAAAAGCTAGTAATGTTAGGACCTATATTTGTTAAGTTAAGACCAAACATAGTACCTTAATGACTTATGTTAGTGACCTTAAGACCTATATTACTTACCTTAAGACCTAAGTTAGTAACCATAAGACCTAAGTTAGTAACCATAAGACCTAAGTTACTAATCATAAGATCTAAGTTAGTAATCATAAGACCTATATCAGTGAATGTAAGACCTGAGTTAGTTAAGTTAAGACCTAAGTTAGTTAAGTTAAGACCTCAATTAATGAATGTAAGACCTATGTTAGTAAAGGTAAGACCTAAGTTAGTTACCATAAGACCTATATGAATGAAAGTAAGACCTTAGTTAGTCAAGATTAGACTTATGTTAGTAGAAGTATGACCTAAGTTAGTAATCGTAGAACCAGAGTTAGTAAAGTTAAGACCTATATAAGTCGAAGTGTGACCTTAGTTAGTTAACTTAAGACCTGTGTTAGTGAAAGTATGACCTATATGAGTGAAGGTAAGACCTACGTTAGAAAACGTATGACCTGAGTTAGTGAAAGTAAGACCTATGTTAGTCAACGTAAGACCTGTATTAGTTAAGATAAGACCTTAGTTACTGAAGTTAAGACATAGGTTAGTAAAAGTAAGACCTAAGTTAGAAGAAGTATGACCTCAGTTAGTGAAAGTAAGACCTATATAAGTGAAGGTAAGACCTAAGTTAGTACCTTAATGACTTAGCTTAGTAATTTTATGACCTATATTAGTTAAGTTAGGACCTTAGTTAGTAATAATAAGACCTATATGAATGAAAGTAAGACCTGAGTTAGTTAATGTAAGACCCACGTTAGTCGAAGTATGACCTTAGTTTCTCAATTTAAGACCTAAGTTAGTTGAAATTAAGACCTACGTTAGATGACTTAAGACCTATATTAGTGAAAGTAAGGTCTGAGTTAGTTAACTTAAGACCTATGTTAGTCAAGTTAAGACCTTAGTTAGTTACGTTAAGACCTTAGTTAGTTAAGTTAAGACCTAAGTTAGCTAAGTGAAGACCTAAGTTAGTGAAAGTAAGACCTATGTTAGTCAAGTTAAGACCTATGTTAGTCAAGTTAGGACCTATGTTAGTCAAGTTAAGACCTAAGTTAGTTGAAGTTAAGACCTCAGTTAGTCAACGTAAGACCTATGTTAGTCAACGTAAGACCTGTATTAGTTAAGGTAAGACCCTAGTTAGTTAAGATCCATATTAGTTAAATAAACACCTTAGTAATGATGAGACGGCGTTAGTACAATTAAGACCTAAGTTACTAGTCATGTTAGTAGTTATGTTAGTTATGATGATGTTAGTAGTCATGTTAGTGATGATGTTAGTAGTAATGTTAGTAGTCATGTAAGTAGTCATGTAAGTAGTAATGTTAGTAGTCATGTAAGTAATCATGTTAGTGATGATGTTAATGATGATGTTAGTATTCATGTGAGTGATGTTGTTAGTAGTCAAGTTAGTAGACATGTTAGTAATGATGTTAGTAGTCATGTTAGTAGTCAAGTTAGTAGTCATGTAAGTAATCATGTAAGTAGTCATGTTAGTGATGATGTTAGTGATGATGTTAGTAGTCATGTTAGTGATCATGTTAGTAGTCATGTAAGTAGTCATGTAAGTAGTAATGTTAGTAGTCATGTAAGTAATCATGTTAGTAATGATGTTAGTTGTGATGATGTTAGTAGTCATGTTAGTAGTGATGTTAATGATGATGTTAGTAGTCATGTTAGTGATGTTGTTAGTTACTATGTTAGAAGTCATGTTAGTAGTTATGTTAGTAGTCATGTTAGTGATGTTGTTAGTCACTATGTTAGTTATGAGGTTAGTTGTGATGATGTTAGTAGTCATGTTAGTGATCATGTTAGTTATGATGATGTTAGTAGTCATGTAAGTGATGTTGTTAGTAGTCATGTAAGTAGTCATGTTAGTAGTCATGTAAGTAATCATGTAAGTGATGTTGTTAGTTACTATGTTAGAAGTCATGTAAGTAGTCATGTTAGTAGTCATGTAAGTAATCATGTAAGTGATGTTGTTAGTAGTCATGTTAGTAGTTATGTTAGTAGTTATGTCAGTCATCATGTCAGTCAACATCTAAGTTATGACGTTAGTAGTCATGTTAGTGATGTTGTTAGTCACTATGTTAGTAGTCATGTAAGTAATCATGTTAGTGATCATGTTAGTAATCATGTAAGTGATGTTGTTAGTAGTGATGTTAGTAGTCATGTTAGTAGACATGTTACTTATGATGTTAGTAGTTATGTCACTCATGATGTTAGTAGTTATGTCACTCATGATGTTAGTAGTTATGTCACTCATGATGTTAGTAGTTATGTCACTCATGATGTTAGTAGTTATGTCACTCATGATGTTAGTGATGTTGTTAGTAGTCATGTAAGTAGTCATGTTAGTAATGTTCTTAGTCATGTTAGTAGTAATGTTAGCAGTCATGTCAGACATGATGTTCGTAGTAATGTTAGTGATGATGTTAGTTACTATGTTAGTTATGGTATCAGTGATGTTCTTAGTCATGCTGTTAGTAGTCATGTTAGTGATCATGTTAGTTATGATGATGTTAGTAGTCATGTTACTGATCATGTTAGTAGTCATGTTAGTACTGATGTTAGTGATGTTGTTAGTCACTATGTTAGTAGTCAAGTTAGTATTCATGTAAGTAGTCATGTAAGTAGTAATGTTAGTAGTCATGTTAGTGATGTTGTTAGTAGTCATGTAAGTAGTGATGATAGTGATGTTGTTAGTAGTAAGCTAGTAGTAATGAAGAAGAACTGATGTCGTAGTAAGATAGTAGTAATGCTGTCGTTGTAGAAGTAGTAGTGATGTCGTAGTAAGTTAGTAATAAGTTAGTAATGAAGTAGAAGTAATGTATCAGTAAGTTAGTAGTAAGTTAGTAGTACTGAAGTAATAGTCATGTACTAGGAAGTTAGTACTAATGATGTAATAAGCTAGTAGTAATGAAGAAGAACTGATATCGTTGTAGAAGTAGTACCGATGTCCTAGTAGTAGTAGTAACGAAGTAGTTGTAGAAGTAGTAATGATGTCGTTGAAGAAGTAGTAATGATGTCGTTGAAGAAGTAGTAATGATGTTGTTGAAGAAGTAGTAAAGATGTCGTTGTAGAAGTAGTAATGATGTCGTTGAAGAAGTAGTAATGATGTCGTTGAAGAAGTAGTAATGATGTCGTAGTAATGTAGCAGTAAGTTAATAGTAGTAAGTTAGTAGTAAGTGTGTGCATCTATGATGATGTAACCTGCATATAGGTGCATAAATGTGTGCAATAAAGGTAAATTTGCATGCAATAACAACGATTTTATAGTATAGAAGAGGACATGAAAATGTTGCATGATAAAAAAGACGATTAAAAACACAGCATGCAAACTTTATGACATGACACACACAAAGTGCACTACAAACAATAAAGAATGAAGTACTAACATCGCACGTACCACATTAACACGAATAGTTATGATAGTAGTAATGTAGTAGTAAGTTAGTAGTAATAAAGTAGTACTAAGGTAGTAGTAATGTTTCACCAAGTTAGTAGTAATGAAGTAATACTGAGATAGTAGTAATGTAAAATTAAATTAGTGGTAATAAAGTAGTACTAAGGTAAAAGTAAGATAGTAGTAAGTTAGTAGTTATAATGGAAGGCACCTCTAAAACGACATCGCATAAAGAGGTTCTACAAATATTACAACAAAAGTACATTCCATGCACACATAATGAAACACATAAGTTAAAAGAACATGGATAAAATGATTGTAGTAAATGTCAAATATTGTTTGAAGAAACATTTGTGTGTGTATAAAGATAAACGGTCAGACGTAACCCGACATAATATAACCTTCATGCAACTTGTGTGCAAAGGTAATGGTATGATGTGCGTAAAGGTGCATGAATGTGTGCAACAAACATGAATTTGCATGCAAAAATAGGCATTTTATAGTATATAAGAGGACATAAAAATGGTACATGATAAAAATAATGATTAAAAACAAAGCATGCAAAAATACATACATCACACACAAAAAGGGTACCACAAATAATGAACAATGAAGTACTAACATCGCACTTATGACATTAACATGTATAGTTATGATAGTACTAAATGTGTAGAAATGGCAGAAATGATGTCGTTTTTTCGACATAAAATGACCCAACATATCCCATATTAACTTTGATATACGAAGAGATGAACACTTACTATATGAACAAATATTAGTACTAAGTGCATGGGAACATGTACTACCTCTAATGTGCATGCAATTTTGGGTACTAATTTTTGGGTACAAAGGGGACTAAAACATGGGTACATAAAACAGTACGTGTTTGCATCACTCGCAGAATGGTACTTTAGTTTCACACAAAATTGTCTATAGTTTTTGATCGAACTATAAAAATGTACCATATTATACCACCACTAAATTTTATATACTAATTTTTGGCCTAGTGGTACCATATATATGACCAAAACTTGGATATATAACACTATAAATATTCGCACCAGTGACACAACACCACATTAGTTGCACACATTTTTACCTATAGTTTTTGTTTGGTATATAAAAATGTGCAATATTGTGGGTACATAAAATTTTTGGCCTAGTGGAATCATGTAACCCCACTGGTTATATCCCCCCTTCGGGGGGAACCCAATAAAACAACCATAAATATCTACATATATAAATTTCGGGCCCCAAAAACAGGAATTGCCACAAGGTTGGAAAACCACTTAAAACTATTAGGAAAAGTAAAAAAGGGGAAAAAATATATGGTAAAAACACCAGGCGAGGGGTTTAAGCACCTTCTCAAAAAGGGCCCAAAAAACAAAATTTTCAAAAACAGTGGCGGGAACCCCCTGCACCGCGATGCAGCGGCATTCTGAGTCGAATGAACTAGTCGCTACGGGAATTTTTATTTTTGTTCAAAAAAAATTGAAAAAAATGTCCAAAAAGTGATATACCCCCCCCTATGAAAAATGTGAAAAAGTGGTGATTTTTTACTACGTGAAATGTGAAGTATGTGGGGTATAGTAGGGTATATTACCATATAGTAAGTGACCCACAATTTTGATTGAGATGTTAACATCGTGTGTGCAACATCATAATCATCAAATGCTTTCAAGTGCATGTGAATTGTGCACCAAAAGTGCTAGGGGAAAATTGGGTATAATGAAAAAATGGTGATTAAACACCACGCGTGTGATGTAGTAACCATGTGGTACCACGTAGTATGTATAGTTGATCACGGACTATATGATAGAAATATCCACGTTGGCGTACCTGGTGGAAATTGCGTTCTATAATTTGGGTCTAAAACCCGAATTTCCGGTTTTGTTTCCCCTATAAATTGGATGTCGTTTTTTGACTAATAGAACGGTCCCAAGGGACAACAAAGAGTCACTATATAAATTCTGGACCATAAGCTATATATATCTATTACCACAACAGTGATAAATGTATATGTAAAGGAACAATTGACTCACCTTTTCCCTGCCCAAAAACGGCCAAAAAATTGAAATTTTCAAAACATAAGCGTAGAAACCCCCGGCACCAAAATGCAGCGTTATTGCGAGTAAAATGGGGTACTTTGTACGTTGTGTCCAAAAAATGGACCAAAAATTTTATGAAAAATCGACCAAAATCGATATACCCCCCCCTATGAAAATTATGGAAAATGGGAGATTTTTTAGTACGACAAATGTGGGATAAGTGGGTAACACTACATCATTTTTCCACATAGTTGGTGACCCAAAATTCATATTTTGATGTTAAAATTGTGTGTGCAAAGTTATACTAATGAAATGCTTTGAAGTGCATGTCAATTGTGCAACGAAAGTGCTAGGGGAAAATTGACTATGAAGGAAAATTAAAGTGCACACAAAAAATAGACATAGTTGCACACATATAGTACCATTTTGTATGTATAGTTCATCATGGACTATGTGATGGCGTATATAGAAATTGTGTACCATATTTTGTTGACGTTGTAGAAAATGGGTCTAAAACCCGAATTTCCAATTTTTTTCGCCCTTTAAAAGAAGTACCATTTTGACAAAGAAATATTAGTTATAAGTGATAGTAATGAGTTGCATGATAAAATATGTAGCCAAAATTTTGTAATGACATGTTGTGATGTGTTGTAAGTAATTTTGTGTGAGAATAGTAAAGAGGTGTTTTGGTCGAAAATGAAGGCCAAAATTTGGATGAGCAAAAAATCATAATAATAGGAGTCCTTTGCACCTAAATGCAGCAGTATTAGCTTTTGAATGAAGTAGTTGTAGCAATTAAGTGAAAAAATGGACCCAAAATTTTATGAAAAATTGGCCCAAAGAGCTATACCCCCCCCTATGAAAAATTTCAAAAATGGGTAAATTTTTACTATGGGAAAGTAGTAATATTTGGGGAATGTTGGACCATTTTCCTATATAGTAAGTGATGAATAATGAGAATTTCGATGTTAAAAATGTGTGTGCAAAGTTATAGTAATTAGATGCATGAAAGTGCATGTCAATTGTGCAAGGAAAGTGCTAGGGGAAAATGGACTATGAATGAAAAATGGGTTGCACACAAAATATGTGTGATGTAGTAGACAAATTGTACCATGTAGTATGTATAGTAAGTCATGGACTATGTGATGGAACACTCGAAATTGGTGTACCATATTTTGGTGACGTTGTAGAAAATGGGTCTAAAACCCGAATTTCCAATTTTTTTCGCCCTTTAAAAGAAGTACTATTTTGACCAACAAATAGTAAGCATGCATGTGATTAATGAGTTGTAAGACAAAATATGGAAGCATAATTTTGTAATGACATGTTCGGAAGTGATGTAAGTAATTTTGTGTGCAAATAGTAAAGACGTTTTTTGGTCGAAAATGAAGGCCAAAATTGGGATGACCAAAAAATCGTAATTATAGGAATATCAAGCACTTAAATGCAGCAGTATTAGCTTTTCATTGAAGTAGTTGTGACAATTAGTTGAAAAAATGGACCAAAATTTTGATAGAAAATTGGCCCCAGGAGCAATACCCCCCCCTATGAAAAATTTCAAAAATGGGTCATTTTTTAGTACGTGAAAGTAGTAATATTTGAGGTATGTTGGACCATTTTGCTACATAGTAAGTGATGAATAATGAGAATTTCGATGTTAAAAATGTGTGTGCAAAGTTATAGTAATTAGATGCGAGGAAGTGCATGTCAATTGTGCAAGGAAAGTGCAAGGGGAAAATTAGTCCAAAATGAAAACAATGTCATTTCAATGAATAAACAGAGGATGATTATGTGTTGTATGAGTTAATATGTTAGTAATAGTAATGTCAAAGTAAGTATGAATTGCACTCCCATGCACCATAATGGTATGATTAGGTAAAAATGAGTGTGTTTTGGGGGTAATTAAGGAATAGAAATTTTGATGAAAAATAAAAAATGAAATAGACCTATTTGGAGTTGTCAGTATTGAAGTCGACGTTTCGTAATTGAGGTTGGACGTGTTCACTAGTTCGTAAGTGACCATAGATGAGCAAAAAATGAGGTTGTTTTAGTAAAAATGTGTGCAAAGAAGACATGAAATAGAATATGGAATAGTAATTTTGGACATGATAATTATGAGTCTATGAAAAAGAGGAAGATGTTGTTAGGAAGTAGTAATTATTGGCAGTTAGTAAGTTCATCATTGTTAAATGCAAAGAGGTGCATGTCATAAATTGTAAGAAAAGAATTTAATGCTGCACTTTGCACACATCTTCCTCAGTTTCTTTGAGATTTGGAACCATTTAGTGGAACCAAGGAGAGAATAAAAACAGAACTAAATTAACTGAATGAACTCATATGATAGTAAAAATGGCGATGTAAGTAAAAAAATGCACCTCCATGCATATAAGTAGTAGCATAATGCACACAAAAGCATAAAAGTAAATCATAATGTAGATAAAGAACACATCCACAACGTCAACACATCACATATATATCATGCACATAACATACCAAAACAAAAACGACATCATCAACAACATCATCTATGCATGAGGGTGCAGGTAGGTCAAAATTTCGATTTTGAAAAATTTTCATAAAAATTAAAAAAAACCATATCATCATTAAAAGCACATCAAGGAGACATGAATGTGATAGTTAGAAGTCCGAAAAAAAAAAAAAAAAAATTTTCAAAAATTGGTGAACCATGACCACAAATGGGTACAACTAACCCAACTAACAACATCAACACAACTAAAAACACATCCAAAAACTAGAAAACTAGTGGTACTACCCCTTCACACACACACATATACAACGACATACCACTATATTTACCCCCCCCTCTAAGCTAAAGAAACAGCCCGAGAACCTTGAACCTTAGTGCAACACCACTAGTGAGGTTGAACACAAGGTAGTAAAACATCATATTATGTTGAAGCTAAACCCGGAATTGGTAAATAATGGAGGAAGTAGTACGGTTATATGTGTGTGTAGTAGTAAGAAAAACCAAGTTATAGTAAAGCTAAACCCGGAGTCGTAGATATATGGGCATTGTAGTAGTAAGAAAAACCAAGTTATAGTAAAGCTAAGCCCGGAGTCGTAGATATATGGACATTTTATAGTACTAAATGATGTCGTAGTAAGGTAAAAGCAGTAATATGTGGTATTAATTGGACATTATTGTGCATGATGGTGCATGAAATGACAAATAGTAGTAGAAATTGGAGGCGAAGTGAGTAGTAGTTGAGTGATGTGAAGTTAGTAGATGAACATAGAGGTACCATAGTGATGAATAATGACACAATAGTAGTAGTAAATGAGTTATGTTGAACATGATTGTGCATCTAGGTGTAACATTGGACATAGATTTAGTAGTAATTCGGTAAGATGAAGGTAATAATTGACCCAAGAAGTACAATAATGATGACATAAGTGAGCATAGTAGTAGTAAATGAGTTATGTTGGTGATTATTGTGCATGTGAGTGCAACTTGTGTGATAGATTTAGTAGTAATTAGGTAAGATGAAGATAATAGTTGACCCAAGAAGTACAGCAATGATGATATAAGTGAGGTTAGTAGTAGTAAATGAGTAATATTGGACATGTTTGTGCATCTAAGTGCAACGTAAGTGATAGATTTAGTAGTAATTAGGTAAGATGAAGATAATAGTTGACCCAAGAAGTAGAATTATGATGACATAAGTGAGGATAGTAGTAATAAATGAGTTATGTTGGACCTTATTGTGCATCTAAGTGCAACGTAAGTGATAGATTTAGTAGTAATTAGGTAAGATGATGATAGTAATTGAACTAAGAAGTACAATAATGATGACATAAGTGAGGATAGTAGTAGTAAATGAGTTATGTTCGACATCATTATGCATTAAAGTGCAACATATGACGATAATAAGTAGTAATTGGGTATGGAATTAGTACTTGTTAGGTAAGATGATGTTAGTAGATGACGTTATAAGTGAGATAATGATGAACTAAGTCAACAAAGTAGTAGTAAGTGACATATGTTGGACATGATTGTGCATATAAGTGCTATGTTGGACAAGAAAACAGTAATAGTAAGGTACGATTCAGGTTATAGTTCACTTATGAAGTAGAATAATGATGATATAAGTGATGATAGTAGTAGTAGATGAGTTATGATGAACATAATTATGCATGTAAGTGCAACTAAGAATATGAATTTGGTAGTAGTGAGGTAAGATTATGTTAGTAAATGAAGTTAAATGTAGAAGAATGACACCTTATGTGAGAATAGTAGTTGTAGTTCACTTATATTGGACGTTATTGTGCATGTAAGTGCAATATAGTACATGAAAATAGTAATAGTTAGGTAAAATGAAGACAATAATTGACCTTAGTAGTACAATAATGATGATATAAGTGATGATAGTAGTAATAAATGAGTTATGTTGGACCTTATTGTGCATTAAAGTGCAACATTGGACATGGATTTGGTAATAGTAAGGTAACATAATGATAGTAGATAAAGATAAGAGTAAGAAAATCATGAAATAAGTTAGAATCGTAGTAATGAATGACTAATATTGAACATAATTGTGCACGTAAGTGCTATATACAACATAAAAATAGTAATAAAAGGGTAAGATATAGACCATAATTGACCTAAGAAGTACAATAAATATGATATAAGTCATGATAGTAGTAAAAAATGAGTTACAATTGACATTATTGTGCATATACGTGCACCTCAAGAGACAGAATTAGTAATAGTAAGGTATAAAAACGATAGTAGATGAAGTAATAAGTAAGATAATGATAATATAAGTCATCATAGTAGTACTAAATGAGATATATTGGATGATATTATGCATGTAGGTGCACCTTATAAGAACATATAACCTACATGAGATGAATCCTAAGTACTAATTAAGTAACATTACTACTCTAAATACAACATAAGACCTAAAAAGAGTAAAAGAAGAAGTAAGAAGCATAGTTAATGAGCTAAATCCGGAATCTACAATGAATTTAGTAACATAAAAGAACAAAATGGATAGAAAACATAACATTATAAGTCCTTAATAGCAACAATAGTAATGAAATAGTAATAATAATTCAATACAAACCTTAAATTCTTACCCTTTAAGAACTAAAGAACAGCTAAACCTAACCTTAGTGCCCAACCGAGTAGCTTATTACCACATAAGTAAGAAGAAAGTAAGTAAAGAAGTAGATCCTAAGTATGTAAGAGCTAAGTAAGATAAGAACAAACACAAAAAAGTTAAGCTAAGTCCGGAATCTGAGAATAAAGAAGTAAGATAAGAGAAGTAAAGTAGGATAAGTACCTAGATGTAAGTGAAATAAGAGGTAAGTAAGGTAGTAGTAAGTAAGAAGTAGATCCTAAGTATGTAAGAGCTAAGTAAGGTAAGAATAAAGAGAGAAAAGTTAAGCTAAGTCCGGATTTGGTGAAGATGTAGTAGAAGTAAGTATATGAAAGTAAGTTAAGTAAGCATGAATGATGATGAAAAGTGATAGATGAAGAAGTTAGAAGAGTAAATGAAGACTAAGTAGATGATAATAGGGGATAAAAGTATGACATTAAGAAGAAAGAAGTAAGACCAAGGAATGAAGAGTGAGAATTGATGATTGAAGAATGAAGAGAAGGTATGTAAGAGTAAGAAATGAGAAGTAAGAAGATAAGAGTAAGTAAGTAAGAGTAAGAAGATAAGATTAAAGACTTGAGACTGAGGATGTAAGATGAAGAAAGTAAGAATAAGGTTCTAGAAGTAAGAAAGTAAGAGTAGAATTATGAGATTAAGGACCTAATATTTAAGAAGTAAGACCTTGAACATGATAAAAAGAATATAAGAGTAAGTAAGTAAGAATAAGAAGTTAAGTCAAGAACTATATGAGTAAGAATATATGATTAAGAAATGAAAAGTAAGGACCTAAGAAGAAGAAAGTAAGACTAACAAATGAAAAGTAAGAAGATAAGAGTAAGTAAGTAAGAGTAAGTAAGTAAGAGTAAGTAAGTAAGAGTAAGGAATGAAAAGTAAGAAGATAACAGTAAGTAAGTAAGAGTAAGTAAGTAAGAGTAAGTAAGTAAGAGTAAGGAATGAAAAGTAAGAAGATAAGAGTAAGTAAGTAAGAGTAAGGAATGAAAAGTAAGAAGATAAGAGTAAGTAAGTAAGAGTAAGGAATGAAAAGTAAGAAGATAAGAGTAAGTAAGTAAGAGTAAGGAATGAAAAGTAAGAAGATAACAGTAAGAAGATAAGAAGAAGAAAGTAAGAGTAAGTAAGTAAGAGTAAGTAAGTAAGAGTAAGTAAGTAAGACTAAGAAATGAAAAGTAAGGAATGAAAAGTAAGAAGATAAGAGTAAGTAAGTAAGAGTAAGTAAGTAAGAGTAAGGAATGAAAAGTAAGAAGATAAGAGTAAGTAAGTAAGAGTAAGTAAGTAAGAGTAAGTAAGTAAGAGTAAGGAATGAAAAGTAAGAAGATAACAGTAAGTAAGTAAGAGTAAGGAATGAAAAGTAAGAAGATAAGAGTAAGTAAGTAAGAGTAAGTAAGTAAGACTAAGAAATGAAAAGTAAGAAGATAAGAGTAAGTAAGTAAGAGTAAGTAAGTAAGACTAAGTAAGTAAGAGTAAAGAATGAAAAGTAAGAAGATAAGAAGAAGAAATGAAAAGTAAGGGTTCAGGGTTTTAGGTTTTAGGTTTTAGGTTTAGGTTCAGGGTTTAGGGTTTAGGGTTTAGGGTTTAGGTTTTAGGGTTCAGGGTTCAGGGTTTAGGGTTTAGGGTTCAGGGTTTAGGGTTCAGGGTTTAGGGTTTAGGGTTCAGGGTTTAGGGTTCAGGGTTCAGGGTTTAGGGTTCAGGGTTTTAGGTTTAGGGTTTAGGGTTAGGGTTCAGGGTTCAGGGTTTAGGGTTCAGGGTTTAGGTTTCAGGGTTTAGGGTTCAGGGTTTAGGGTTTAGGGTTCAGGGTTTAGGGTTTAGGGTTCAGGGTTTAGGGTTCAGGGTTTAGGGTTTAGGGTTTAGGTTTTAGGGTTCA